>NC_081414.1:240848232-241078232 GCF_030272615.1 Cryptomeria japonica
TTACCAAATATATTGGTAATATAATTTTTTATATATATATATATATATATTCAAATTAGAATAAGGATAATAGATTTATATATGATAATGATGTTAGCAAGATTTATATTGGCTTGATATATATATATATATACTTGATTATATTTTCTTAGATTATTTATATATGCGTGTCTTATCTCGTAATCAATCAAAGGAATGAATGGAGGAAGTATGTTAGGGAATTGCAATTTACCGGTTCTCCCAAGCTAAGCAGGCCACCCCAAGGGATGCCCCAAGGGATGGAATTGTCATAGTGGGACGTTCCTGCCTCTTGTGGGCCAAGAGGTGAGTTGTCATAGTGGGACACTGCGTGCTCTTGGGCTTAGTTGGGTTGAGCAGTTTACAAGCACCCTCTCAAGGCTTTCCTACCAAACTAAACTCTGATTGGTTATGGGTAGAAAGACATGTTTATCATTCTTTGCAATATATGTGCTATTAATCCATGTATTTATTCGTCAATTCGTAAGTTTATTCACTGAATAGATTAAGTCACTCTCATAATTTGAAAAAATGATAAACTATATTATGGAATTACTAATTCAGGACAAAATTCAGCTAATCCCTAGTTGGGGACATCGCACCTTCTCGGTTAATCTTTCTTTTAGAGAACGCATTCAATATTCTTATATTGGGCCTTTGTTGTTTTAAAAATAAAAATTATGTTGCCTTCTAATTTTGAGAAGTCTTATTTGATATTTTTATTATTTTTAGTATATAATTGTCTGAAGACTCTGAACTAGTATAAAATTGTTTGAACTATTTAAACTCTCCTTTCTAGGTCCTTAATGAGCTTTTATTCAATTTTCTTTGTCTTTAAGGGGTAGCAAACCACACCTTTTGTCTTAATCTTTCTTGGTTGCAAAACTATAGGAGAAGGCTTAATTTCTTAAGTTCTCAATTATAGATCCCAAGGTTTGTACCTTTTCTCACCAACAGCATAGTCAGTGTAGGTACACTATGTTGCCTTGTTCTCTAATTTTGATTGTTTCTCTCTAGGCACATGAGCATATGCTTCACAATAAAAAACACAAAGATGTTTAATGAGGGCTTTTTTCTAACCAGCCTTTATAGGAGTCTTATCCACAAGAGTTGATGTAGGAGACCTATTAATTAGGTTACAAGTCATAGCAACCATTCCGCCCAAAACTTTTGTTCCAAACCAGCTCCACTAAGCATACTCAAGGCTCTCTCCATCAGTATCTTGTTCATTCTTTCCGCAGCTCGTCTACTGAGTGGTTTATGGATTTGCCTCATGTCTCTCAATCCCATGATGGTTACAAAATTAATCAAAGTCTATTGAAAAAATTCATCACCATTGTCAGTTCTCAAAACCTTAATCTTCCAACCAATCTAATTTTCTACAAGAGCCTTGAACTCTCTAAAACAAATAAACACTTTAGATTTACTTCTAAGAAAATACACCCATGTCCTTCTATAGTAGTCATCTATGAAAGATACATAATACAGGGATTTTTGAAAATGATGGAACATTTACAAGATCAAAAACATTAGAATGAATTAAATCCAACACCTCAAAAGATTTGTGAGAACTCAATTAAAATTTAAAGCATTTTTGTTTATCACTTATGCAATTTTCATAGAAATCAATCTCAAGAGCACAATCATTTAAACCCTCAACAAGATTTTTTAATTTTTAAGAACCTTATACCCTTCCCACCTATGTGGCTCATTCTCTAGTGTTGTAACATCATTATCTTCATAGGTAGCTTGGCCTTTGAAGCAAGAACATCCTTAGCTACCCATAAAGCACAACAATTGGAAGTAGATGCAATTGCTGGTTCAGATAGTGGATTTGTAGATTTTGTAGATCTCTTCACTTAAGGAGTAGGAGAACTGCGCATACTCTAGTTAAAATAGATTGCCCACACAAACAACCTTAGCAAGCACCATGGTTCTCACATCATCTTATGCTCATTAGAGAAAACAATCTACACACCCACATCATTAAACTTGCTAAGTGAAAGTAGTTTTCATGCCAAACTAGGGATATGTAGTACACTATTGATGCCCACCACACATGCATCTAGCAATTGAATCAAAACTCTTCCATGGTCAACAATCTTCAGGTGTGTCATCTCCAATGTACACCTTCTCACTATTTCTATTTTTTGTACTTTGGAAACCAACACTAATGTGAAGTCATGTGGAAATAAGCCCCATAGTCTAGCAACTCCACTTGTGTTGCCAAGGCTTTAACAAAAGCATCACCTTCATCCTAAGAATTTTTCAGGTATGTCGTTTGAACATTTTTTCTTTATCTTTTTCTCCTCCTTGCAATGTCTTTTGAAATGCCTAGGCCTGCCATAGTTCCAACATTTAACCTTGGATCTCCCACAAGATTTTCATCTAGTTTTGTCTCTTTTCTTGCCCTTCTTTCCTTCCTCTTTTTGTCTCGCATTAACAACTTTGGTTTCCTTGGTTGATTCAAATTTTTTTCCTCACATCTCCACCGAAAATAATGAAATAATGATGCAACTACCTCATCTATTTTGAGTTTAGAGGTAGTACCCTCAATTGCTATCACCAAGTGATCTCATGAGTCTAGCAAAGGACATAACAAAGTCATGCATCGATTCTCTTGCATCTTCACTCTAACAAAGGGAAACTAGGTAACAATATGATGAAAGCATTTAGGTGCTTGGTCACAAAACCATGATTCTCCATCTCGAGGGTATAAAATGTTCTCAAGAAAAGTTTATTTACTAGCAATTTATCTTGATAAATCTTATCCATATTTTTCTATAGAGCTGCAATAGTGGCTTCTTCATGTACATTCAACGATTTGGAGTTTGCTAAACAAGGCTTAATGGGGCCCATGACTTTTTTGCCCATTTGTCTCAGTTTTCTTTTGATGTAGCAATAGGTTTGGATTTGGATACTATAGCCCATAGATCTCTATCTGTGAGCATATCCTCAATCTTGAACTTCCCAAGATCAAATTTTGTGTCCAAGAATTCCATTACTATCGTTGACATGTTTGTCATTTTCTTGTGACAAGATCTCCTTCTGGACAAATTCCCATTCAATCAAAGATTAGTAGAAAAAAATGTCCCCAACACCTAGAATCTGAGGAGATCAGGCTTTGATACCAAATGAAAAGAAGAAAGAGTGTGAACATGCTTCTTGATCTAATCTCTTAGGAGAGGTATGCACAAATAAATTACATCTTTGCAGTTAGAATGAAAACTGCACAACTAAAATTATACCATAACGTAGATTTATGTGGGAAAAACCCTTTTAGGCCGAACCACAAATCAATTGTATTATCAGCTACAAAGGTTACAACACAGTCATAGGGACATGCCCTTGAGAGGTATCACCAACAAGAGATCTTGGAGCAAATTTGACAGCATTTTAGTACCTATAGAACTCACCATGCAATGTCCATATCAAGCACCCACTAAATGGGGGAAACAATACAAGAAACCCCCAAATGGTAATTAGAAAAAGTGATGTGTAAATCCCTAGATAAAAATTGAACGCCCAAATCCCAAGATGAGTCCATAGGCTAAAAATAGCATTTTCCTTCCACCTGCCATAAGCTTGTCAAAATCCATTCACTGCCTTGGGAACTCCATTTTGGCTCCATTATCTCCATTCAAAGGTGTTTAATGACATGTCATAATAGGCATCATAAGTTGATCAACAAGTGTAACTCCCTTTTACAGCTCTCTTATGTGTCATAGACGCTGTTGCATTTCTGATGAGGATCAACTTCCCAAGACCATAATTGTTGATCTAGGAAGCCAATTGAGCTCTTTTTATTCGAAATTGTAGAGATCGAAGAGATCTACATCCTTGTAACTAGGAACTTGATATGACCTATTTTGATATAATTTTAAAACCAAAAATGACCTCTATAGTGTAGAAATTGAGATTTTTTGTTTTATAGAATGAAAATTGCATTTTTGTGCATTTTACATTTAGATGCAAGGTTTGGACACCTTTCCTAACATTCTATGTCTTCTTACACAATATTCCAAGTATCTCGAAGAATAAATAATAAATAAATAATGTCTTAAACCTTCATTTCCCATTTAACCCACTTCATAACATTTGGAGATTATACATAGTTTATTATTTACATGAATAGTGACAATTAGTCAACAAGGTTTATGACACACATAAACTTACCATGCTTCCACTTGACTTTTACATTGCAAAGACATAATAGGAAGCCAAGATGAATGGATCAAGTGCTAGAAGAGGCAAGGTCCATAGCCTCTCTCCACCAACAAAAATTATTTGTGCTCACTGGCTTAGTGAAAGAAGCTGCAACATTATCCAAAGTGTCAATCTTTAGTATCATGACCTTCCCATGCTCATCAGTCTTGTTGACAAAGTGATACCGATTATCAATATGCTTACTATGAGCATGGTACATTGGATTTTCTTCCAAATTGATAGCACTCTTAACTATGACATCTGATCTTGACTTGACTGCACACTGAGTCAATATTTAAAGCTAATCTCTATAACTACTTTACCTCCTTACAGCCATGTACTCTTCATTTGTAGTGAACAACACAATCAGACATCTAGACATCTAGAGATGGGAATTGTCATCATCATGGTCTTCCACTGGTTGCTTGAGGCTGATCCTAGTTTACTTAGGCTAATTTTATTGTTCCAACCTACTGTCTGTCCAACCAAGGCTAACCCTAGGCTTCCTTGGCTGATCTTGGCTAGCAAGGTCAACCTTCAGCTGCCCACACCAATAGATTGCTGCCTGAAGTGACTTCCCAAACAGTTGAGATGTCTGCCTATGTTAGACCCTGAATCTTTGAAATCTCCAATTCAGGGTTGTGAATCAAATATTGAAGCAAAAAAACTTTGTCAAATTCCTGAATGAACAAAGTTCATTATTCTTGTTCTAATTTCTAGATTTAAGAGTCTGGAGATGAAAAGTCTGTGGCATTCATTCAGGGTAAGTGTAGAGGCAAATTACGTTACATTCAAGGAAATGAAACTGAACAATGGTTGGTACCTCTACTTTGGCTAGATGTTTGACTTCATGAGTACCAGTTCTGGTTATCTTGATTGAAGCTGGTGCAGCATAGATGTGCCACCAAGAGTCCATTTTAAACTTATTATTTAAAAGTTCATTCTGTTTTGGTGATATAGGTTTGTTTGAATTTGGTTTTTCCATTCCAGTAGAAACCTCATTTGTAGTCCATTATAACTTTTTTTTTTGGTTTCAGCGGGATACTAAATTCTTGAGTGGTTGATAGGTGTAGATGATAGCCTAGTGACTTACAGTTATTTACACTGAGCTAAGAACTGTAATGCACGTATCCGATAAAGGACTGATTATATAGCTTGTAATCTACTGATGCTCCCCTTTTTCTTTTAGGATTGGTAATGGTTATGGCAAGGTCATGAACTCACTTCTATTGTAAACTGATGTACATACCGTGTTTTTCCCTGTACATACTAGTTGGGTTGAAATATTCAAAATTTCCTATCCAGTTCTAAATTGAAGCCCATTAAGATCTTTCTATGCGAGTCAGGCCTGTGTATGTTGGAGATGGTGTACAATACATATTTATTTATAAGAAATTCCAATCCAACTGACATGGATATGTTTAACTTATATATAAAAGTTAAAACTGTTCATGTCTTCTATAAAATGTGCAGTCCCATTCTGTAGAATCCATATACACGTGATGTCTTTCTTTTCTCATGATTTAGAATTAACTAGCTAATCTGATCCATAAATTTGAATCCCATCTATCAGTTTGTTGATCTTTGGTCTAGTGGTGAGGTTGGGCCCATATCTTCATAATAACTCAGTTACAAAATCTGGAAAGCATGCCCTGGAATCGTTGCAGGCGATCCTTCAATGCAAAAAAGATAGTTGTAGTTTTTATATTTATAATTTTGGATTCCAGCTGTATTTATCACACAGTATCTGGTTAAGTTCATAAGCACTGAGGATTTATTTCTGTTTTTGTTGATTTTATGGGATATGGATTGTTATATTTAATGGTCAGTGTCAGAGACTTTCTTCACTGCATTACAGTGATAAATGAACTTATGGTAAGAGGATTTGGATTTTTAGTTTTGGAAGAGATTCAATTGATCGTATGCTTTTTAAATTAAGGAAATATTGCGTCAAGTATGAAAGGAAATCAAATAGTGAATCTTATCTAGACGTCATCTTCCCTTTTAATCATCTAATGTGCATTCCTTTTTGCTTTACCAATGAATAATAAAGATTATATAGATAAAGTCTCCTAACCTAGTGATATAAGGCTTTAGCATCCCATGAGAGCCATGTTTAGCTAGGCAAGGGATACACTTGTCCTTTGATTGGTTTTCAATGCATTATTTTCTTATTATATAATTAGTTTAGCAATTGTCTTTTGCCATTTTAATTCTACATTTATCTTCTTGTTTTCTCTGTTTTATACAATTTCTAGTCTTCATTGCTGGATATACGTAGTGCATGCTAATTTGTCCAGGCTTTAGCAAACTAATATATTGCTGCGAAGAGTCAGGTCTCTTATTGGGCTCATTTTCCTTTGACTTGATAGGGTTCCTTCCTCAACTCATTATTGCTTCCATAATATTTATTTGTCTTTTTACTCTAAGCTGTATTTAGGGTGGCAGTTGTATGGTACTAAAGATCCTTTTGTCATCTCTCCCATATGTTCTATTTAGCAAGATGGCAATGGACATACCAAATGTATCTCGTAAGTCTCTTTAACTGAATTCCAGATATCTTACCTTTTGTCTGTGTTTCAGGGAACTATTAAATCTTATGCAAGCGGGGACACTTGAACCAGAATTGGCATTCTTTAATGCAGTACTTGTAGGTTTCATTTCCAGGTTCTGTCAAATTCTCTTTATTTCCTGATCAAATGTTTGAATCCAATTTATATTATCTGCATAGTAGCAAAAACCGTTTAGGGAAAAAATCGACAAACCAAAAGTATAAGATTTTTTTTGAAAAAATCGGCAAAAAATCGGATTTAAAAAAATAAACATTAAAAATTGTAAAAAAAGAGACAAAACTATTTTTTAAAAATAATTTCAAGGCATTTCCATAGCATAGAGATAGAAAGAGGAAATAAAATAGAGTTTAACCTGTGAATTGTAGAAAATAATTTTTTGTTGTTTATATTCATGTTACTGATTACATAGGCAAATAATCAGTTAACATTTTAAGAGGGCAGTCACCAAATACACCAAGTAGCTGTCTAAGTATTAACTAACTCTACGAAGTAAGTGAGATCAAAAGTTAACTGACAAATAGTAAAAGTAAAAGTCATTTTGAAGTGATCCAAGAATTTCATTGTGATTGAGGCAAGGAGTTTTGTAGGGTTAATTTAATATTTAAGAAAGCTTATCAAATCATATTCCACACTTACAATGCTTTTAGTTTTTATCATAGTAACAAAAATCATTTGGGGAAAAAATCGGCAAACCAGAAGTATAAGATTTTTTGAAAAAATGGGTAAGAAATTGGGTTTTAAAAAATCGTAAAAATTTGTAGAAAAATAGACACAAACTACTTTTTTTTTAAAACTTAAGGGTATTTCCATAGCATAGAGATATAGAGAGTAAATAAAATAGAGTTTAACCCATGAATTGTAGAATAGATTTTGTTGTTTATATTCATGTTGCTGGTTACATAGGCAAATATTCATTTAACTTTTTAAATGGGCAGTCACCAAATACACCAAATAGTTGTCTAAGTCCGAGATCAAAGATTAGCTAAGATCAAAATTTATCAGATTGAGATCCAACTATTGATAGGAATTTAGTAAAAGTGGAAGCCATTTTGAAGTGATCCGAGACTTTCACTGTGATTGAGGAAGGAGTTTTCTAGGGTTATTAGCTAAGTCTATGAAGTAGCTGAGATCAAAATTTATCAGACAAAGATCCAACTATTGCTAGGAATTTAGTAAAAGTGGAAGCCATTTTGAAGTGATCCAAGACTTTCATTGTGATTGAGACAAGGAGTTTAACCCATGAATTGTAGAAAATACATTTTTGTTGTTTATATTCATATTGCTGATTACATAGGCAAATATTCATTTAACTTTTTAAAAGGGCAGTCACCAAATACACCAAATAGTTGTCTAAGTCTGAAATCAAAGATTAGCTAAGTCTATGAAGTAGCTGAGATCAAAATTTATCAGACAAAGATCCAACAATCGTTAGGAGTTTAGTAAAAGTGGAAGCCATTTTGAATTGATCCAAGGCTTTCATTGTGATTGAGGCAAGGAGTTTTCTAGGGGTAGTTCAATATTTGATAAAGCTTATCAAATCATATTCCATACTTGCAATGCTTTATATTCCTTGGTGGTAATTGGTAAGTCTTTTATATGTGGTAGAATTCAACAAAAGGCATTTGTTTAGTTGAAGTAAAAGATGAGCAAGCCACTGGTTTTGGCAATACCTAGCTTGCAACTACTATTTTAGGTAGAGACAAATTTTAATGATTGTGTGTTGGAGGCTCTTTTATTACAACCATGTAAGCTTGTTTGTTGTCATTCAGATTTATTTCGTGGAGCACTTTAGATATATTGCTCACATAATGAATTGTATGTCTTTGTTTGAGCAAAAATTAACTATATCAATTATAAATTAAAATATATCTATATCTACATATATGAAATATGTCTTTGAATATGAAATTAACTATATCAATTATAAATTAAAAATATATCTATATCTACATATATGAAATTTGTCTTTGAATGTTTAGTGTTGTGGTAGAAAAACTCCATTGGTGAGGTAGCCACCAAGGTTCAAACCCCTACTAGGCCATTGAGCTCGTGGGCTTTCTACCTTTGTTGGGTTGTTGAGCTCGTGGGTTTGAACAAGTGTGGGGAATGATGAACCCCTATAAAATGGACGAAATAACAAACTTTTTTCAACGTTGATTCCACATTGACTCTGATTTTGTCTCATACCAACCCTATTTCTAAGCAATTCAGTATTTTCATGCGTTTTTCTAAGGTTTTGCAAGTTCTTACAATGATTTTTTTCACTTTTTTTGCCATTTTTGGGGTTTTTAACATTATTTTAATGTGATTTAAATGCAAAAAATCTTTGAAAATTGGGTCAACACTTGGTCAACGATTTTTTCATGAATTGGGATTTTTTCGGGGAATAAATTGCCAGCTCCAGGATTCAGGATTAATCGGGTATAATCACGATTTTTTGCAAACTATTGCTTCATTGGACTATGTATAGCAGTTGTATGGATTTAATTCTTGAGTCTATTGATGAGTCAATGGCTGAGAACTGTTCCCAGCTCTAATTTACTCCCTACACCTCAATCTTCTTTGGCAAGGTAGTCAATACCAACAGCTGCATTAAGCAATCCCTTTAGTTATTTATTCCCTACCAGCTGTTTCACAATTTCATCAAATTCTGCCAAAGTAGTTACATGGGCTTTAGTAAACCCAATCATGCCCTCTTTACTAGAACAGTGTTTATAATTTTGAGGTTTGTAGCCAAATTGCAATTGGAACTATTCTTCAATCTGTGATCTGTAAATAGTAAACATCCCTTGCCTCAAGAAGTCACGAGTCAAGGAACCACCTGCCATTCCTGTAAAATACATAGCTGTAGAAATCACCAGCCATAGAAAAGTAAAACCTAGAGGCCCCTTCACCTACCTTATAGCTCCACCTAAAGATAAGCACATACACATCAAAACAAATATACATATTATTGTTGAATATCTCCAATGCTTCTTATAATAAATGTGAAGGGAATCTAGAGCAGGTGAAAGGTATTATAATATTATTCATGCTACCTTGTTGCTGTTAGCCTACCTAAAGCACCAACTACACTTTATCTGTGAACAAAACATGCTATGGGTGTCCCTCATCTATTACAGCTCTTAGATTCTCCCATCATTAACTTATGCACATTCCACCAATGAGAAAGATGTTTGCCAAGCTCCCAAGTTCGCTAGAAGATCTGCAGCATGTTGTTGTTCCCTATGACAGTGGGAGATATTGAAGGAAAAAAATTATCTCTACATATTAATATTTCCTCTAAGGTTGCTTGAAGATGTTAATTTGGAGTCTGGACAACATTCTTTATTAACAGAAGACAACAATTAGCAAATCACCTTCTATTTCCATTTCTCTATAGCCAGCTCTGTAAGAAGCTTGAATACTTGTAAGAAGGGCTATCCACTCCACATAGTTATTGGTTTTGTTCCCAAGAGAATGCGAGCCTCCTATTATATTTTTCCTTTAACGTCTCATAATATGAAACAAGCCCTTGCTAAGCCAGGGTTGCCTTTAGAGGGACCACCAAAATTTAGCTTTACCCCTCTTGCAGGCACTTTCAATTTCTTTTCTTTTCTCTTAATCTTACCATCATTGTTTTCAATTTATTCATTTTATTTATAAAGATTAACCATTATTTCATTGACTTGTTTTGTTAGGTTAATGTGTCTGTGGCATCTCTAGTCTGTGTATTGGATTGTACTTACATCCTTGACAAAATGATGAACAGATTAAATTGAAAAGGATTGATGGAATTCATTTATATATGTTCCTTATTGACTCTTACTACTTTGAACTCAATTTTTTCAATAAGAAGTATTACTTTTGTGTTAATTTGTTACAGATACCAGATGTATTTCCTGTTCTTGCTGCTGCACATAAGACTCTCTTGGCCAAGTGGCGAGGGTGTCTTACCACAAGAACTCTTCATTCAGAGCTTGTGTACAACTACTCTGGATCGAAGCATGTATCCTTCACTCACAAGTTTCATCTTGAATTTGAACCTTTGCCTTTTCATTACATCCTAAATCAAAAGTTTCTTAGACCTTAACATTTTCAAGATATTAGAATCTTTGAAAAGATGTGGCATTGATGAGAATACAACATATATTCTTGTAGCTCGATTTGATGCCACTTCCAATGAGGTAACTATCTGTAAACATGTCTATGCAGCCATTTTTAATTAAATGAGGCATATTGACAAGCAAAATGCATTTCTAAATTCTCTTTTCATATTGTGAAGTCTTTTTTCATTAATTCGATAAATTACATATTGATACAAATAAAATTTGGGAGGCATGTTTGATCTAAAATGGAGCACTAGAATTATCAATAGATGCAAAGACATCCATTCAATACTTAGACTATGGATTTACACCTGAAAAATCCAACAAACATCATTGAAATCATTGTGCCATAGCTCTTAAATATGCTAGGCCACCTTAGTGTAACATCTGAAAAGTCAAGTGGGTTGCTATGAAGAAATTCAATAGAATTGAAACATTGTCACCATAAAAGTAGACAAGGGGAATGCCACGGTGGTTATGAACAAGGTTGACTAGGAGGCAAAGATGTAGACTATTCGATAAACAAGGGGAATGCCACAGTAGTTATGAATAAGATAGACAAGCAGGCAAAGATGTAGACCTTTCGATAAACAATGGAAATTACAAAAGATTGGACTACAACTTGATGTCCATGATCATTAAGAAAGTGAAAAAAGCTATAAATCAAGCTGTTTGAGAATAGTGTGAAGAAACATCTTAACGCTGATATAGAAATCACCTTGAGAATTTTTGGTGCCTTAGTGATTCACAAAGAGGGGGTCCCATTAAGACCAATTATGGATACATTAATTCTCCTGCATATAAGTTTGTGGCATACTTTGCTAAGATAATCAAACCTTTGGTGCATAAATCATGTTCTTTTGTCAAAGATTCAACATATTTTACTGATATGAGTACATACAAGAAAAAAGGGGGTGATGAAATTAGAATGTTTGCAGTGGACCACGCATTGAAATCGGCATGAAAGAAATCAACACACAGCATGGAAAGAAATCCACAGGTGAATTGAACCCAGTTCTGATTTCAATTTCAAAACAAGTATTATCCAAGTATGTACAAGATTTTGTAATGTCCCCAACTCAAGCAATGAGACTTGATTATGCATTGGCTGTCGTTTCCTTGCATTACCCAAGAGGAAGAGGACTTAGAGCATCATTGGTTAAGTGTTAGAGTCTTTGTCTTGTTCTCTATTCTATTCTTAAGTTGTGGGCATGCCTTTTTATGCAACTTAAGTGATTTTAAGTTGTGGGCACGTCTTTTTATGCAACTTAAGTGACTTTTAGCCTAAAGACTATTTCCATTTTTTGAGTTTAATGGCTTAGGAGACATGTACTTTAAGTGATTTTTATTAAACATGTGCAAAAAGGGTCAAGGGGGTGTTGGAAAATAAGGAGCCTGTTGGGTCATTTTTGAGGGTTTTATTTGGAGCATTGAATTGGGATAGCAATTAATCTATGGCTGATATTAGATCATTATTTTGGGAGACATTATATAACAGGTTAGGGTTCTCTTGGAACTCATTATGTGAACAGACTTTTCTCTATTGCTGCTGCAATCTTTTGGTTTGAGGTTTGAAACCCTTGGGTAACCCTGGTTTCAAAGAGACATACGGGTTCCCCCTACTCAATAGGGTGTGTTTTGGAGGAAGGGCTTTGGTCTGTGATTCCCTAGCATGTCATTTTTCAGAGCTACCTACTGTTATCATGTTTTGGAGACCATTTTGGAGGAGTAATTCAGAGGAATCAGAATCAGATTTGGACAACCAACAACAATATTCCTACATGTTCCTGAGTATCTTTGAGGATAATGTCAGCAAGGACAAGTGGAAAGTCATTGTGAAACCCAACGCTGCTTTTCTGAAGGACGGCTAAGATTTTGAAGGCATTTTCTTAGGCATTTGGGCATTAACTTGTATAGTGCTGGTTACATTCATCTCAGAAAAAGCATAAGAAAAATAATGATAACTGTTTCTGAAATTTCTGGGCAGTTTAGTGTGTTTTCTGTAACTTTTTCATATTCAGAAATATTCAGAAATTTCTATAAATTCACAGAAAAATCAGAAAAATATTCTGAGTATAGATTTTAGTTTGTTGAAGGTTTATCTATTTGCACATAAAGTTTCAGAATTTTCTATTGCATATTTTTGGAGATATTGTTGTTTTTCCATTATCCCTATTTGGGGATATTACAAATTTTGGCTATTTTTGTAACATAGCTTATTATAAATGACATGTAAGATTTGTTGCAAATCCTATCACACTATCCGAGATCTTGGTGAATCAAAAAAGTTACAATAGCAAAATATAGAGGTATCGAGGGTTGCAATATGTAAATAAGAAATGCAATTCCAATGAAGAGGAAATCAATAATCAGAATCAATTAAATATCAAATGAAATGATGAAATGCACATAAATAGGCCTCTTGGGTGCACGATTCAAGAAGATGACATGTCTCGAGGTCATGAGTTTATCTGACATTTAGTGGATCAGTTAACTCAATATAACTAAGAGATCAAAAATTGAACTGCTAATCAATGGATCGGTTAACTCAATTTGATTAAGACATAGGTGGTCTTGATTGATCAAATGTGGCACCTAACTACTGCCAATCAAGGATTGATCAGGCAATGGTGGCACTTGTGTACCTCATGTCAAGGTGACATGTCATTATTAGCTACCTAGGTGAGGATAATTAAATATTCTTAATATTCTTTGCAAACTTATTAATTAGGGTCAATGTTACAGTTAAAATAAACACTATCCTAGGTGAAATAAATATTACACCAACATGCACAATTTATTTCCGTCCAAAGATGATATTAACTTCAAATCTACTAACATTCCATCCTTTTTTTGAGGTGGTCGAGCAACTTAGAACTTCTTGTAATGTAGACACGATCAATAATTAAATATGGTGTTTGTTGAACATAATCTTTGTAGAGAATGATATACTATCATAAGTATTCTTGAGTAGTTTTTACCGGTTTAATGCAATTGTTTCTAAAAGGTTCATAATCTTTTCAGAGTAGCTTTTCTCTAAAGGTTAGTAGGTAGAGATATCTATAGGTAGTTGTAAGACCTGTTCATCTAATATCATATTACTTACATTGAACATAGCTCAGTGCTACTTTGAGGGATCTTCAAATTATATATCCATTGGACCTCAAGTTAATCACACTGCCTGACTATTTTATCTATTTACTTGTATAGTGCAAGGTGCATTCTGTATTTGTTTTCTCTATGGTTGGCCATAAAGATGAGGCATTTTCTATTGCTGCTTTATCCTCAGCTAATGTTTTTGTACACTCTTGTTGAGCCTTGGAAAGTTCCTTGCTCAGATTACCAGTTTAAGCTTATTAATATGTTCTTATGAGACGCACAATGGCTTGTAAAATATCTATTTTTCAATGTTCTGGTTATCAATTATGAAAGCTGAAAACTGGATTTTGTTTGAATTTTATAATAATCCTGCAGTCCATCATTATTGATGGTCCTGACTTCTTAGCAGCCTTTCTTTGAAATAAAGCTACGAATACTGAAAGTATTAGGGTAATCTAGGTCAATTGTCTGAATATTGTGATAAATTAACACAATCCATTTAATGCAAGAGCACAACTATTGCACAGTACAATATACACTTAATGATCTTGGATATTGTTAAATGCAAAGAACGCATATGCACAATCATTAGGTGGGATGAGTCTTCTTTACGGTCTCATATGATAATCCCCTGGCACTCCAAACATATTGATAGTAATGAAAGGTGTCATGAGGGATAGGGGAGGGTGATGGAAGCAGTGAGGGAAGTAGACAGGAGGGAGAGAAAGCCCGTAAATTGGGGTTAACATTGTGGATAGTGGATGGTTGACTGCCCCCAAACTGTATTTTATTAACTTATCCAATCTTGCAGCACATTTATTTTTTGAAATATTCATACATCCTTACACATTTCCATGAATGTGGATAAGGCCAGGAAGTCTTCAAGTCTGCAAATCATAGATGCAAGTCTGCGAACTACTAAGCTTGAACAAATGGCATTAACAATATGTCTTAATTCTTTCAAGTCAAAATGTGTATGTTACCATGTACAAATATTTGCATGAGATTCATCTTGGCATTAAAACGAGACTTCTCTTTTAGCATGGTTTTGGAGGTTTTATACATTCTTCAAACATTTAAGCTCCCAACTGTGTATACTGTGCGAAAATTTGAGCAAATTCACTTCCTTCTAGGTTTGTATATTTTTGCAAAGAGGAGAGTACTTTTTCTTTACAAATAATGTTATCTTGCAACAGTTGGAGGCTACTAGGAGGCTGATTAATGGCACAGAAATAAGCATGTCAGACTTGGCAATCAGAGCTGACAAAGCTCTGATACAAAAAGTATGTGGTTTACAAACTTTTCAATCATAATTATGTATTATCAATGATAATCCTGTTTGACAATATTCTGTTTTTTGCAGCATTATAAGATATCATCTCTTGAACTGGGGATCTCATCTTTGGCTGATGCCATTGTGTGCCGAATCGCTGTTCGAGATGCAGATGGAAAGTTTACATAGTACAAGACGTGGATAGAAATCTCAGAATACCTTAGAATTTATCATGGTACACAGGTCTGCAGAATTAAAATCTGCTAAAAGGTTACATACAGCAATTGTATTCTTAAGTAGGCTTTGTTTTTCTGAACAGTTTCTTGTTGTGTTATCTAGGATAACAAAATTCTTCAATATTACCTCACAATTGTTTTCACTAAGCTGTGTTTTATCTATTAAATAGTGTAGATGAAACCTACCCAAAGGCAGCATGTGAATATACCATTTTATGATGGTTTGACATGATTTTTTTTTTTTTTAACTTCTAGTATTCTGCTAATGAATTAGTCTGTATATTTCATTGAATTTAATTAAACTTTTTTTCTTCTCAAAATAAATTCTCAAATTAAATGAACTTGCGTGCTCTTCAAAGAGATTATACTGTTTGCATTAATTTTCCAAGGCACCACCTTTTTTTTTGTTTATACGAAGTTCATTCATAAAATAATTTGGCATTATATTTTGTTTGGGCTGGGTTGAAGGTTGAACAAATCACTAGAGAGTAGACCCAAATTCAAGCCCCTACGGGTTGAGAACTTCATAGTTATAGGAGTGAAACACTCAACCTCCTTAATTGCCTTTCAAAATTGTCATTTTAGAATTAAATTTAATTGAATGTGTTATCCCACATATAAATTTGACTGTTATGAAATATATTAAGTCATAGTTGTGTTAGGTATTGGTTTAAACCAAAGTTGCATGGACACAGATACGGATACAAATACGGATACGGATACAGCCATTTTTTAAGACCCCCAAATATGGATACGGTTGGATACGTCATTCATAAAAAAACATATACACATATATTTAACACATTTTTCTAAGTTATTTGAGGAGATTTTCATTACTTTGAAAGCAATATAGACATATAATTGCTACACAAATAATGATAAGTTGATTTAACATTTTACAATATGCAAAAAAGTAGAGTTGCATTGGAAGATAACCCAAAAAATGGGTCACTAAAATAGAAAAACATTTCATTTGTCTTTCTCATTTGGTGTTGGTTTTGTTTATACCACTTTTTTAAAAAAAAAAATGCATGAATGAAGTTTTTTAAAATTAGATTTAGGAAGATTTACGTCAAATTTTTTAAAAATCAAATCACATAGTATCTAGCATGTTGGAAATCAAGGTTTTTTGGGCATGCATTGGTACAGTATTCGATGTGTATCCGGGCTGTATCGGATACGTATTTGTTTCAAAAACGGGAACGGATACGGATACAGGGATACGCATGCCTAGGGAGGGACAAAGGAGCTTCCGGCTACTCTGGTTTAAACTTTAATTTATTAAACCTGTTACCCATGTTTTTGTTTTAGGATTAAGCTATTGAAGAGGAGGGATACCAGGCTTAAAAATAGGACCCAAATTCATTTTATAATTCTCTTAGGATTATGAATAATGTTATCTTGATACATTTGCATAAATTGTTTCATCATTTGATATCAGAGCAGTCTTAGATCTTGTGATCTGTCAAAAATGTGTTTGTATTTGACAGTGGAGTTTAGGTGGACACATTTCTTTTATTTTGGCATGGTATTTATGAATATCATTCCACCATAGTGCAAATTTTTAGTGTTCCTTTGTCATCAACACCATGTTGCCTTAAGTGCAACTTCAACATTTTGTTACCGGGCATGGTCTTTGAACTGTAGTGTTCATAAGCAAGAGCAACTATATAATGTAGTTTTCTTTGTGGGTTGCTCATGATTGTATCAAAGGCGTTGCTTTTTTAATTTATCTCTATTAAATTCTCAGCATAAGACTTGGGCATGCTGCTCTATTGCTGGGGTAGTTATGCCTTCTTCAGCCTTGCCACTGTTAATTATTTACTGAGATCAGATAGAAAAAAATCTGGATACAACAGAAAAATAGGACAATTTTATTTTGTCGTTATTGGTATTTGCATAACAATGTGATAAAGGAGGAAGAAGAAGCATGGATGTGTGAGGAGTGATACGATCTATATACCTGTGAAAGATTGAGTGTGAAGTCTGGGATATTGTTGTGAGCTTTTAGAGGAAGAGCATCTGATAGATCAAATCAACAAAAGAGTAACGTTACTAACAAGTCATCGGTATTGTTTTCATCAACATGGACAGCTATTGGCAGGATTTAAGTAGCCACAACCAGACCATTTCCTAGCACTCAAAGGAGCATGGCACTGATTTTTCCACAAAACCACTCAAATATTGTGACGCATGGAAGAGGAGTGTGTGCTTCAATGGCTGCAGGAGATAAAACTGAAAAAAGGTCTAATGATGTTATAGTTTAATTTTATTTATAAATCAGTTAAAAAAATTTAAAAATGTTTGTATAGTTTGGCCTAAATATTACACTGGCCTGGCTGTCTCTTTCCTCTTGTCAAATCGTTCCATAAGTTTTTGTGAGATCGTGTCAATTTGTTTTGTAGAAATTATAAAAAATAATACATCTTTTTACATTGGATTTAGAATCAATATACAAAGAAACAGCAGCTACAGCAGCATAATAGCTGTAACATCAGTGTCACAACAGCAAGAACTTAACCAAATAACAGAACAGTAAACAGCTACAGCTGCTGTTAAAGACATCTTTAACATAAAATAGCAGAAACTAAACATAACTTTTTAAGATTTTGAAACACTGTTAAAATATAACATAAACTAAAAATAGCTTCTTAACAGCTGTTTTCATTGCCAACATAAAAATAATATCCATGAGGCAGAGATTGAGGGCAAATTCTGGTAGTAGGCTGAAACTGAAAACAGGACAGCAGCATAACATGAATTGAAAGGTGTACTTAAAGTACTTCCCAAGCTACCAAACGGAATTGAAAGGTGTACATAAAGTACTTGTTGAAGAGGCAAGAAGAGAAGAACCTGAGCTGAAGTGCATTGTAGCTGGCGTAACTCTATCTCGTAGCTGTGCTTGAAGATTTTTAGCTTGCAGATTAGTTACATCATCATGAAAAGAAGAGACCAGGTAAGCCGTTTGAGTTTGTAGGCTGGAGCATATTGTTTGAATTTCCATTTCCAGGGGAAGAAAAGAGAGAGACAAGTCAGCATAATATCGAAACTTCCAAATATTAATAATTATAGGCCTGCAGGTGTTAGAAATCATGTTGTGGGCATGAGAGTATCGGAGAAGAGCGGTTTTCCATGACCATGTGAAATGGAAGAGAGCAAGTATGGAGGCCTTAAGGGCAGTCCGTAACATTCTCACATGAGAGTGTAGCTAGAAACAATGCTTGAAAGATTCTCCTTTACCACAAAAGGGGCAAGATGGGGGCGGGATGAGGAAATTAAGATAAGGTCCCATTGGAAGTTTAGCATGGAGTTTCCAAGCAATAAGTTGTGATTGAGCATTGACTTTGGTTTTCCTGATTTGAAGACTAAGTTTAGTCCAATGGGCTTGGCTTAGGTTACACCTCCATAGATTGTTGAGATGGTGAGAGATAGGCAAACTAGGAAAAAGCTGTTTATAGAGCACTTTGAGGGGAAAGGCTCTAATGTTGTAGCCATTAGGCCACCTCCAATCCTTGAGAAAGTGAGAATGACTGGAAGATGAAATAAGGAGAGTGAGATTAGGTTGGGTTGGGACTCATAAATTTTTAGTGAATTTGAGAGGCCCATTTCAAAATTTTGCTCTGCACTTTCAAATGAATACCTAATGAGTCAACTTGAGAGGCCTATCTTGAGGGCATGTCAAATTTAGCCAGTTGATTATCAAAGGGTGTCCCCCCCTAGGTCTAGCAGAACCTGAAGTGCAGGAGGATCATTAGGATCCTATGGAATGTTGTCCAAGTCCTGAAGTTCTTCATAGATTGAAATTGGCTATTTCATAGATAAATTGCAGGTGAACTTGGGTTACTCATTTTTTGAGAACAGCAGGTGGCACCAAATTTTGAATATCCATCATTGCTAGCTTGTCTTTGTAGCTTAAGCCAAATCAATGTTTGAGTTGAAGTCACGATTTCCATGTGAAGCTTGAGGAGTCCCATAGGTCCTCAAACATATGAATGCCTTTTTTGAAGAGGTACCTAGTTTTGAGTCTACGAATCTTTGCCAAAGGATTGTTATTCACTCGGATTAGTCTATTCCACCATATTGAAGAAGTTGCAGAACTTAGCCCATGGCTGAAGATGCCAAGACAACTTGTGAGATACCAGCTACCAAGCCTTTCAAATACAACTGAGAGGGGCTGAACCATAGATTTTAAAAAATGGGGCTAAAAGGATCTTATCATTCCATTGAATTGTGCTACAAGAATTGCCAGTTGTGGCTGTTTGAATTCGATATTTCAATCATAATTGTTTGGGGAGTATTCCCTTCCAAGGCTCTGCTGATCCATTTGGCTGAAAGGCAAATCCCTTGTGTGTAAGGATCAATGATACCCAAACCTCCCGGACCCTTTGGGAGAATACAATGAGACCATGAGGTAATAGATGTGCCTTTTTTATTTCCCCATTTAGACCAAATAAAGGAATGATGAGTTGGGTAAGCTGATTTTAACAAACTTTAGAAGGAAACTAGCATGAATAGATGTTTACATGACTTGCTAAAAGGATTTTTTTAGCCACATTTATACATCTAGCCATGGATAAAAAGCGTTTTACACCGTGACATTTCTGTTGTTTTGAAACTACTGGGTGTTTGGAAGTTGTATCTCATGATAACATTTGGTGCTTGAAAACAAACCTTCAACTTAAAAAGAAAATCACAGGTTTGGTTGGACATACCAACAGTTCAGATTTGAATTTAATTAAAATCCATCTCCACATATCTTTCAAGGAATCTCCAATTCTAAAGGGTACAACAAGGTATCTAGTAATGACTCCATATTTGATCTTTCATTCATGTAGAATCCATGGGGGATGAGGGTTGGGATGGGTCATCTAGAACTCAATTAGCAAGCTAAGAACCTGAACCAATACAATAGTAATCAAGGACATCCAACAAATTATTGTTCTCAGTCGAGTTTTGTATAAAAATCATACTATCATCAGCAAAGTGGGAATTAAGGGCTATAATGTTTCTAGGGAGGGAGATGCCATGAATGAGGAGATTTGATTGGGCATGCTGAAGGAGATATTTGAGGGCATCAACAATGATGACATAAAGGAATGGAGCAAGAGGGCAACCTTGGCAAATTGATTTTTGGATGGAAAATTGTGGGGAAATATTAATACCCAATCTAGCATTTGCATTCATGAACAACATTTGAACACGAGCACAAAAATTTGGACCAAATGCCAATCATTGAAGCACATTGAGTATAAATGGCCATCTTATATGATTGTAAGCTTTAGCAAAATCAAGTTCGATAATCAAGGCAAACATCTTGAGCTGTTTGTTGAGCCCATTCAGTGGTTTCCCACGTTAGCATGAAGTTGTCCAAAATAATTTTGCCTCCAAGCAAGCCATTTTGCTCAAGCCTAACAATCTCTTAGGTGACAGGTTTAAATCTTTTGGCTAAGGCTTTATCAATGATCTTATAAGTAATATTAAGCAATATTATTGGATCCTGACATTTCATAGTATTTTCTTGTTTGCCTTCAGAATAAGCTTAATGAGACGTTGATTTACAATAGGTCCTAGGGAACACCTTTCAATGCCTTTGATTATTTTAGCCTTCCCATGGTGTGTTTAAGTTTCTAATTTTGACCTTGGGTTTGAGTTCTAATGAAACTTTACCATGACTTGAAAATAATGTAATGTAAATCATTTGGCAGAAGAGCTTTGCCTCAAGGCTCATAGAAAGTGAGGATTAATTGTTTTTATATGAAAATAACATTCTCATTTTTAAAACTCGTAAGTTGATTTTTTTTGGGCAACAAAATGCATTATTGGTGGTAAACAACTTTGCAAGTTATTTTTGATTATGGGGAGAAAGGTGGAAGGGAAGTGAGTATAATCTATAGAGTGTAGATTGAGGAAGATATTTTACCCATCATGACTATTGGAGAGCTCCACATCATGTCTTGTGGTCTGCATGACCATGCCGATCAACTCCTGTAATTGAGTTGAAGATTATAGCGGGTTGGTGGACTACATGAGAATGGAGGATAACTTACAATCTCCACTTTGCTACTAACTTATATATTGGAGTATTATTTTAGTAGCAAATTCGGTTATAAAAAGGTTGTTTAGTAACACCTAGATTGATTGAAGACCACCCAATCCAACTACATTCTTTTGTCAATAGTTGATGCTTTTCACACATGTAGTTCTTTGTGATGAATAGTTGTATGTCTGTATTCATTTGAGTCTAATGAGACCATTCCCATTGAAGCAACATAATAAGGCTATTTCGGCAATTGTTAATTGCTAATATTTGAGTGCCTTTGTTTATAGGATGTCTAGTAGTAGATAATTGAGTGTGTCGTCATTTAGTAAAGTGCATGTATTGTAGTATGTGCCCAAATTCATGTATTATTGATGTTCTCGATGAATTGCAAGCGTTTTTAAGTTCATTAGTTGATTGTAAGCATGCTGAATCACAGGTCGTGCCAAACACACATACAATGTTGTTTCTTTCCTAGTTTTAAGATTGATGGAATAATCGGGATTTAAAAATTATATTAAATCAATTTGTATAAGTTACAGGCTTAAATTATTATACCCATTACCTCCATTTTTGGTTTAGAGTAAGGTATTGCTGTAACAAAAAATTGATTGAAATAGATCTAGTGATTGTTTTGTGAGTTGTATCACTCATGTACATAACTTGTAGTTGAGATGAATGAGAGATATATTACCCAAATTTATAATATATATTCTCTTACCATTATTAAAATTGTATAGAATTATTTCATCACAAACTATAGAAGATATCATAAAGTGTTAAAATTAGATAAACTCTCATATCCTATATGCTCATGTAATTATCATATCAGCTAAGCTACTAAGCTGTTATGCTACATTAAAATTTGCATATGGACTTGTTATATTGATTTAACTTTAGCCAATACAATATTGTATGTATACTTTTTATAGAAACAATTACTAGGAACAAGGGGGTTTTGGTATGTTTGAACTAGGTTCGCTTGCATCTCCAAGGGATTTAAAGTTTGGTGAATAATGCAACCAAGAAATATACTATCATCTTTGTCGATTGAGCTACAACCCTTCAATATAATATCCACATATTAACAAAAAATAATATTTTAATATTAAAGTGATGAAAGCTAATGAACATTAAAAGTGCAGCCTTGGAGACAAACTCTAAGAGACATTATGAAATGGTAAAATTAAGTATCATATCTAGTATGGGCATATAACTATCTTTGATGTTTTAAAATTATTTTCTTTATAATAATTTTGATCTTTACAATTAAATGTTAAGCTATGCATGCATTTTAGTTTACTTTCTTTCATAAAAATTGCACCCGTCATAATATTAAGATTTTGCATGTGCTTTTTCATGCTTGTAGTTGACTTTTGACATACAAAAAATTATGTGTGAAATGTCAAATGCATAACTATCTTCAATATTGTTGTGTATTTCAAATATGTACGAGAGCACTAAATTATTTGCTCTTTGTGCTTGGAATTCTATAATTCTTTGTGATGTCCCCTACTTGGGAGCCCTCATGTCATCAACAATTGTCATACATCATTGAATGCATTACCAAATGTTATTATGTTTATTACTACTATTCCTTTATATTATAAATCATAACCCTCTATATTATGGTCTAATTTGGTTACTACCCTAATGGAGTAAGGAGTAAATATGGTGCTAGGGCACTGAGAAACCAAACTACTCCCTTAAGGTTTCCGGATCACTGATCCTTACCCCATCTTGGGACCACCTAATTGGTGTGGAATTAGACCGCCTTTCCCTTTGCACAAATCATAGGCATTAGTATAAGTATCCGAGTTCAAATCACTAGTATATGAGTTTTTTTAAAAAAAAATTGATTACATAAGAATTCATATAAATCATGATATTCTAACTGCAAATAAATACTAATCAATAACTAGGTTCTTTTAGGAAAAATGCTCTATTTCAGTCATATAGTTTATCTTATTTCGAAGTTTATTTATTTATTAATCCAAAACAGAAACAAGCGAACAACATCGTAGACATCAGAGAATATTTAGCGTACCAGGTTGTGTGCTCTAATGCTATTAATGAACGATCAATATATATTCCATCAGGATATCAACTATATTCCCTAATCTCCTTCGATGATGCCCCCTAGAGTCTTGATTTGTAGCATATGTATATCCCTTCACTTGCAATGGAAAGGGCGTGTCTCTTCTAGAGTCACGTCTCCTCTAAGGGTGGCATCTCAATGAGATTAGTCTTCCTCACTTTGACTGTTGATGTGCCTCTTCATTAATCCCAATAGTTAGGAATAATCATGCCCTAGTAAACACCACCTTTGACATAATCGAACATAGAGATTAATGTGTATGTGGATAAGGGAAACAATGTAGATTTATAAGGGAGTTCACAATTGTCTTTAGAAAATTGTGAAGTCTTATTTCATAAGACAATTTTTTGATTTATATTCTCTTCTTTGTGGTGGGGTCATGATAGTTCGCCCTTCCCGAAATCACTTGTCCTCAAGCAATAATATATATTGGTTAGAAATTTAGGGTTAGGGTTAAATTAAGATAATAAAACCACTAAGTAATCTAATTTACCAATACATTGAGGAGACGAATCTAATAGATCTAGCCTTGATAGACCAAGATTCTGATAAGATTCCAAGCTCCTTTGATAAGGCTATATCCTCCTTGAATTGAATGAAATTGTTGAAGATTAGGCCAAGATAGTGAGCTATTGAAGCAAATTGATAGAAACAGTGAGCTAAAAATGTCGTATAGAGCCACCAACTTGGATTTGAGCAAGATAAAATGATTTGGATATGTTCCCAAAAGTTCGGCTTGATTTTTTTGAGACCAGGTAGTATCAATTCACCATGGTCCTCCGAATTTCTCATGGTCAAAGCTGAACCTATTTGTCTCTACGAATCTTGTCAATTTTCTTGAATGCAACTCTGTACCTGTTCCTACACATAGTGAAAAGGGGGAAATTGTTGGGAATAGGTGTTTGCCTTAGGTCGAACCCTGAATTTGGAATTAACCATTAAATTGAATTGAAAATATAAATAAAGTAACTATAGTAAAATAGTTTCGTTTTGAGGGAAAGGCTAAAAATGAATGAATTAGTAATGATATACCTTTAATGAAGTTTTGTTTGTCTTCACAAGGAATTAGGGTTTCATGCAGATTGTTTTCATAAAACATAGAACATGAATGCCATCTTCAGTGCTTGAATCTTAGCTTCACTTTTACTCCAATGCTTGATAGAAGATTGATTGCTTGCTCACTTGAATTTGCTAGAGTGTAATTGAGATCTTGAATTTTTCGATTAGGTTTAAAATGAGAGGGGTAGACCTCCTTTTATACTTGCTTGTCAAAAGTCTAATTGAATTTCCGACCTAAGCCGACACGAGATCTAATTTCCCACTCTCACTAGGTGACCATTAAGAGGGACAAATTTGGGGCCTGATTAAGAGGTCCAAAACATATACACCTTGGTCCTGATTTAGGACTAGGGTGTAGTACGTCTTGGCCCTGGGCTGAATTCACAAAGTTGGTTCCCACTTTTTGGTACGTCCTGATTTTTGTTGAAGTCCTACATTTTTTAGAAAATATAATGATTTAAGCTTTAAGAGGTCCCATTTGAAGTAATTAATTGAAGAGAGTTAAATCAAAGGCTCTTAGATCAAAATTTCTTGGATAGAACCTCTCTACTTCTAAATCATACTTGCAATGGAGTCTCCTTTGCATCTATCAAATGCTGATAAAAAACAATTTTACATTAGCTTTTGGGGGATCAAATTAATTCATTTAAAAGTTGTTTTTTTAAAAGTATTTAGTCCTTATTATAAGCTTTCCAAATAGTATAATTTTTAATATATTTAATTTCATTAATATATTTTTATTTTATTTCTTATGAATGTAGGTTTTTCACTGAACATGAACTTTTTTGTTCAATGCATTGGGAAAAATAGTAAACTAACCCAAAAAAATTCTGAAAAATATCTATGCACTGGGTATTGATGTTTTTTTTCTAACAAAAAAAAGAAAATTGAATTTTGATATATATAGAACAAGTTATGTGTTCAAATGTACACCTATATCTAAATTATAATTAGTCGAATTCCAAAACTTAATAAAATGAAAAATATTCAACATATCACTATCAAACCAACTGCATGCCTTGGGTATTGATGTTACAAACCAAAATTCAAAAGAATTAAGTTTTTATCATTTATAGAAAAAAAATTATGCATTTCAGGATACACATCACTCTTAAAAAATGTTGTTTGCTGTAAAAAATTACTTTTTGAGGGAGATGGAAAAATCAATAAAATTTTATTCAAACAAATTTGAAAAAAATATATTTAGAATCTACAAACAAGATGCTAAAAATCACTAGTTTATATCATCTTCAAATTCTTAACAGTTTAAAAGTTATAGGTGTTGGAAAGTGAAGGTTTTTTTCAAAATATTCATCTAAGTGTCAAAGTTGGTCAAAAAGTGGGAACCAGTATTGTGAGTTCACCCCTGATTTGGGACCAAGGCATGGTACGTATCGGTCTTGCAAGTACAAACTCCAAATAGGGGGCCAAAATGGAAAATTGGTGAGAATATGAGGTAAACGAGTGGTGTGAGCAGAATGAGTATTGCAATTAGGTGTTGAGGATGAAACACCAAAGTGAGGACAAAATTGTAGGCGAATACAATTTAGGATGCTACATTTAGCTCCCACTTTAGTGGGAGTATGAGACTAAGCATACTCACAATAAAGCACAAAGGTCTACATTGAAATTTTCATCAAGACATCAAAGAGACAAGACACACCAAGCCCCCAGGGACATTGGGATCTTACTACTCCAATATCAAGATAAAAGGGACATCATAAGAAAGAGGAAAGAGAGAGATAACATGACTGCTAGCCTAGTAAGGTTTGATTACTATGAATCATGAACAAGAGAAATGCCAAATTACAAAGCAAAAGGCTCGGTTTGCAAAGTAACTTGTATGAAACATGTCATGATGTGTGCATAAAGTGTAACATTGAGCGGAGTGTATGCCCCCACGTTAAAGCGATTGCATATGCCTTATCAGGAGAAATTGCTTTAAGGTAGCATGCATCCAAAAGACAAGCACATTACGACAATGAGATGCCTCCAAGAAAGGATAAGTCAACGTATAATGATCACAAAACATAAAAGCACATAAGGGATCCACTAACTTTGGGGTCAGTATGCTATTATGATAAATAATTAATGTCATGGATATTTGTATTGAATTGACCTCATCACCCATAGGTAGTGGAACCACAAGCACAATGGAAGAAGGGAACATGTGCCTTTTGAGTCAACATGGAAGAGACCAAAAGAGATCTCAATGATTTGCATCATCCATAAGTAGGAAACACAAGAGACAACATATAGAAGAACTGAGATACAAATAGAAGAATGTCACAATTGATTTGGCCTCTTTATTACCTTGCACCAACAGAGTAACAAGGGTCATCTATAGAGAACCTAACATAACAAAAAAACACATCATGGGGGAAACACATTACAAACAAGCAAATAGACTATAGGAGTTGAGGAAAAATCAACTCTACAGCTCCCAAAGATCACCTGCATGCAAACCTGTCACAGAAAGATAGAAGCAAAATAGCTATGGAGGCCAGAATTCAAAGATCCAGAAAAGAGGAGTCTATTGATTGTGTAACAAGAATGCAATTCAATAATTACAATTGTTATTAAAATACAAAGAGAGAATCCTTATAAGAGGATACTCGAAACCCTAAAGGAGAAAAACTCTAAAGAATAATAATATTCCTAAGTTTAGTTTAAGCATGGAGTATAATAGACTAATAATTAAATAAAGAATTATTAGCTAATAAAAGATTACTCTAACACCCCCCCTTAAGATGAACTTAGGGAGTAGATAAAAAATAAGTAAGGACTAAAAAAACATGTAAAAAATGCAAGAAAGCAACAATGGGTCTTGACAACTAGGCCCGATGAGGTACCTGAGTACAATAAAATCTTTGTAAAGTGGAGAAATAGGAGAAACCCTATGGGAACAAAACTCCTCTCCAAGAAGAGATGAAAGCTCAAGTGAAGGACTAAGAAGCCTCCAAACAAGAGTGTTCCAGAAGATAGGAACAAAAAAGCATGAAGAACACCACTAAAGCATGAAATAACTGCAAACATTGTCGAAGAGTAATTGCTGATTTGAAGAACCTCCTCTAAAATATAACATAACTAGGTAGAGAAGACTGTAATCTGCATGAGTGCCCTCAAATGACACTACTCGAATCAGATGGCAAACAAAGACAAACAACTGAACTCAAAGATACAAATGGCATGAAACACCAAAGCCTAAAGAGCCGATCAATCGAACCAAGGAAGCATTAGAACAACAGGAAAAATCTCCCCATAATGCTAAAAAAGTAGAGGGGCAGGTACACTGAAAAGAACGACCAACAGGAATTGCATGATGAAGAACCAAGAACATCGAAGCTGCAGAGAAAGTACATAGTGTCATGGAAGGGACACTCACTTGACACACATCATGAGGCTAATGTCGTGGAAGGAACACTCACGTGACAAAGGTAGATGGAAAACGAAAGGCAAACATCAACCCCCCATGGCACTTTAGAAGTAGTGCATGTACAATAAGGCACAAGATGTGCAAGATCCCAAGTATACAATGCATGATGACACTTTATCTCAATGCGTTTGCATAAATAAAATGCTACAATGATCAGAAGAGACAGGATACTGGAAACAGAAAGAACAACCAAAGACGAGACATCCTATTCAAAGAAAGAGATCCCAAGACCTGAAACATCCAAGATATTCACCAGAGTGCTGAAAAGTAAAAAAATAAATAAAATATACCTGGAGCAGAATTTGGAAAGAAAACTCATATGAATGGAAAGAACACAGAACACGCTTTCCAACGATATAAAGTTTTCAAAAAATGGAGTTCGGATGCTCAAGTTATGTCTCTCGAAGTGCAAAAAGGAATCTTTGTCTTTGACAGCAAAAACCGCCATCATAAAAGCTAAATAAAAAGTTCGAACCTCCAGATCTGGATAGAGCTCGGAAAGAGCTTTTCGACGATATAAGGTTTGTCGAAAAACGCCTCCGTATGACCAAGTTACGACCAAAAGAAAAAAACCCCTTTTTTAGGGCATAAAGAGGGTTAACCAATTTTTTTTTCATTTTTTTTGATGCATTTGTAGGTACAGTCGTACGGATTTTTGTGCCTCATAAAGTATGCCAATAAAAAATCATGCACCAGATGCCCCTGTCATCGAAAATAGACAAATTATATATCAAAATTCATGGAATCATCCTCCTGAATCCAACCATGAGGTCGTTTGGCACCAAAATGTACCAAAAAATCAGCTACCCCTTGAAATGGTAAAAAGAAACTACACAAACCCTCGTATACACAGATTTGAAGAACAAGGCCCAAAAACTCTCATGAAGAGAACATGGGCGTGCAGATTTGAAGCTCTGATACCATATAGTAGTTGAGTAAAAATCAACTCTACAGCTCCCAAAGATCACCTGCATGCAAACCTGTGATAGAAAGAGAGAAGCAAAATAGCTATGGAGGCCAGAATTTAAAGATCAAGAATAGAGGAGTCATATTGATTGTGCAACAAGAATGCAATTCAATAATTACAATTGTTATTAAAATACAAAGAGATAATCCTTATAAGAGGATACTCAAAACCCTAAAGGAGAAAAACCCTAAAGAATTATAAGATTCCTAAGTTTAGCTTAAGCATGGAGTATAATAGACTAATAAATAAAAAATTATTAGCTAATAAAAGATTACTCTAACATAGACAAGAAATGATTTACAACATGAATGAAACTAATCAAGCAAATCATCTGCCTCCCAATCTTGCTGAACATTATTTTGGGAAGGTGGACAAGATGTAAGAGGAGCAACTTCGAGCATAGTTGATGGAGCTACTGCAAATTCGAAACAAGGACCATCCTTTAATGATGAGTCACTTTGTTTGTCACTAGGAGCTAGGGTTAATACTTTTGAGAAATGTAAAGATAGATCGTGATAACTTCAACAAGCTCATACACATCATCAGAAACATAAGAATCGACATTGTTAGCATGAACACCATCATCATCCATTTCATCATCTAGATTAATAAAATGGGATCTCTAACACGAAAAGAGCATGAACCATCATTTCTCTTAAGCATTTTTAATCTTGGTGATTTAGGTTGAACTTCCTCCCTAGGGTTAGGCAAAGGTTGATCAAATGAGACTAAGTCAACATTTGATGTCTTTGGGGAGGAAATGGTTTGGGAAGCAAATCCACGAGCCTTAGCACAATGTCTTCGTTGGTGATCTCTCAAACAATTTATTTTAGTTTTAGCCAAGGGTTTTGAAGGTTGAGGATCAATGGACATAGGTTTCTTTTCTTCTTTTAAAGGAGACAGAGTGGAAGAAATCACATTAGATTGGGACATAGAAGATGCCAAGTGCTTTTCTTTGTAAGATGTAGGAAGCAAGACTAGGACATATATGTGAGGAATAGAAGGCGTGGGAAGGATACTAGGTCCATCATGAGGAGGAATAGGTCTAAGGTCTCTAGGCTTACTCAAGGATATGATCATCTCATTCTTCCACTTTTGATAAGATAGAAAAATGGCATCACTTCAAGGCTTGAGAGGCTCAAGTTGTTTAGGCCAAAAGTAATCAAGGGTGAAAATGACATGCCTCGCTGTGGGTTGGTACATGCTATAATTAATTGTCATGATAGTGCCATGAGGGAATTTTAGACATTTATGAATAGTAAAAGGGTTAGCTTTCATGGAAGAGAGCCAAGGATGTCTCAACTTCACACGAAATCGATTTGATGTAGGAATGATAGAAAAAGTTACATCTAAGCACTTAGTACCAACCTCAACGGGAAGGGTAATAGAACCAATAATAGGGAAAGAGAAATCATCATACACCTTGACCATAACATCATATTTATCCTATCTTACTTGATGCAATTGTAAAATGTAAAAATATTCTTCATTGATTACATTCACCATACACACTAGATCAATAAGTACTCCTCGTGATAGTTTGTCTTTGATCTTCACAATGATATATAATGGGCCATCGGGTGCAACAATAGTCTCACTACGATCAAAGGTAATGCATAGGTCCTTAGGAGGTGTAGGCTTGCCAACGAGATTCACAACATTATTAGACTCAATACCAAGGTCATCAAGAGAAAAGGCAAGAGATTCAAACTCAACGATATTAGTAGAGTGGGTAGGCAAATGATTGGTGAAGATTTGGAGATTTTGATTAGGAGGTGCTACAAATTTATTTCCTTTGTCATTTACACTAGCTATATTATCAATGAAATATTGGATCTTACTCCTTAAAGTATAACTCTTCTTAGTATCATGACCGGGTTGACAATGATATTGACAAAAGGATTTGGGATCATGATAAGATGACAAATTTTTGGAGGTATGAATTGGATTGATGGGAGAAAGTTTCAACACATTATTATTCATCAATTTTGAGATTATACTATGCAAAAACTCATAAAGAGGTGTAAATTTTTTTTCTAACATATTTAAATAAGGGGGGCCACACCTGATGTCATGGTTGCTACTTGAGTATTGATGTTGTCATTTATCTTGATGTATCCTTTGTTTGGCTTAAACTTCAAAAAAGATTGTTGATCACTCTCATTCTTATCCATCAAAGCCATTGAAGGAGATGATTCAAATTGACTCACTTGAAACTAATTATTATGAAGCACTGCACACAATTGCGTAAAGGAAGTAAACTCACAAAATGGAACCATATCCCTAATGTCTTTTTGTAAATTAGCAATAAAAATTCTTTAAACATCATGATTAGGCATAGGATAAGCAATTTGAGAATACAAATGTTTATATCTATCAATAAAATTAGTCACCTTTTCTTTAACTCTTTGCTTACAATGAATCAAAATCAGTCCAAGTAAGTTTAGGACCAATATTATTGTGAAATTGTTGAATGAAAGTATTAGCTAATTGTTGAAATGATGTAATAGAATAAGGAGACAAAAAACAATACCATTGCAAAGCTTTATCCCTAAAGGTTCGAGTAAACAATTTAGCCATAAGTCTTTGGTCATGAGCAAAATCACTACACAAAGTTTGAAATGTTTTCATATGAGTCAAGGGAACACCTTTTCCATTGTACAATTCCAACTGAGGGACTTCCATATGTTTAGGAGGGACAACACAGACAATGTCATCGAATAATGAGCTTGCTACATCAAATATGGGGACATTAAACTTGGATCGGGTAATGGAGGCCAATTGTTGTTGTAGGGATGTAACAGTTTGGGTTAAGTTGTTAATGGTTGCTTTAGTGGATGGATTAAAATTGGACATATTGGATTGTGATAGAGGAGTAACATTGTTGTATGTAAATGGAGGTTGAGAATAAGGAGGTTAAACACTATGATGTGTGGGTATGGGAGATGATTGAGATACAAATGGAAGACTCATGGAAGGAGGTATGTAAGATTTTTGATTAACAAGATTGCACCCATGACTAACATGTGTAGAATTAACATTTTGTGTGGAAGTAATCATGATAGAAGAGGTAAATGTAGGCACACTAAGAAAGGATGTAGGCATAGGAACAAAATGATTGACTTGACTAGTAGGTTGAGAGTGGCACTATAGTCCGCCGGTACGACCTATAGTTGTTCCCACCCATGTTACGTATAGAATCTGTTCCCTTTTTCATATTATTCACATCAAAATTCTAGCTATAGTTCTGGCTAAACCCCATAGGGCGAAGATAGTTGCTATAGTTCAATTATAGCTATAGTTCAGCACATCAGAATTCTAGCTATAGTTCATCACAATTCTAGTTATAGTTCATCAAAATTCTAGCTATAGTTCAATTGTAGCTGTAGTTCAACAGAATTATATAGTAGGGGCAGCAATTTTTTATTAGGGCAGCAACACAACTATAACTATAATTCAATAGTTTTCCAGCAGAATTCTAGAGTAGGGACTTTAAATAGATCTTCTTTTTCTAGCAAGGATGTCGGGTCTACTGGGTGGTAATATAGGCTCTGTTGCGGGGTCTACTCAATCTCGAGCTACTCGGTAAACTAGGTCTAGTTAACCTGCCTCAACTGAAGATGCTAGGCAAATTGAATCAACTGAATATACTCGAATTAGCTATGCATATGCATCTGGAATTGGGTTTTAGATATAGTTGGGCTGCCTCTAGTGAAACTCCTTACTCTACTAGGAGATATGGGATAGGAATGGACGCTAGGCGGGATGGTGCCTATTGAACAGGCTCAAATGCTCCGACCCCCATGCCAACTATCATCCACCCACCCTAAGGACTTTGGCACAACTTTTGATTAGCACAAATCAACACTGAAATTATATCACTTTGCACGATTCTCTTTAATCCTTTAATCAATGGGATTGCCTCACTTTTTGGGTATGGTTGGTTCATCCATTGTTGAAGATTTTCATATTCATTGTCAATCTTCTCCAATTGGTCAACGGTAACCCTAGTTAGTGATTCATCCTCATCATGAGAATTATGAAGAGAATGAGGATAAATGACATCATTTGTTGGGTTGGAGCAAACACCATCATTCTCATGAAATAAGTTATCCAAATTAGGCTCCATATCCTTAGTAACTAAACCTTGGGAAGCCTTAATTCTACAACTTCTTCTCACAAGAGTATTGTAGGTAGGACTAATGGTAACAAAACTCATGCATAAAGGAGGAAAATTTGAATGCACAAATTGAAGATTGTGATTAAACAATGCAAATTTTTACAAAAGTGTGATTTTAACCAATTAATTAAGCAATTTGATTTGTGAATTTGAAAGTTAAATGCCTCTAAATCATAGCATAACATGTCATAAAAATCAAATCTAAAAATAGATTTGAAAAATGATGCAACTCACAAGTAAATTTTAGAATTAAAAATTAGGGTTTTTGTGAATTTAACCTCTAAATTTATGTAATTCAATTGAAAATTAGATCTATGAGTGCAAATTTGAATTTTAAAATGCATAAACAATCAGATCTGAGACCACAAATAAGAAAATAAGGTGCAAGAAGTCGGGTTCAAAAAAATATATCGGTTAGAAAATTAAGGTTAGGGTTAAATTAAGATAATAAAACCACTAAGATAATTTACCAATGCATTAAGGAGGAGAGGAATCTAATAGATCTAGACTTGATATACTAAGATGCTAATCAAATTCCAAGCTCCTTTGATAGGGCTCTATCCTCCTTGAAGCGAATCAAGTTGAAGATTAGGACAAGATAGTAAGCTATTGACGCAATCTAATAGAAACAATGAGCTATAGATGTCATATAGAGCCACCGACCTGGATTTGAGTAGGATAAGATGATTCAAATCTATTCTCAAAAGTTTGGCTTGATTTGTCAGGACCAAGTAATATTAATTCGCCATGGTCCTCCAAATTTCTCACTGCGAAAGTTGAACCTATTTGTCTCTATGAATCCTATCGATCCTCCTGAACACAACTTTGTACTTGTTGTTAGGAATTGCATGCAAAAAATATCAATTATATCTAGATAAATATTAAATACAGGAATAAAAAACACATAAATAATAACAGTGAAGAGACAATATTTAATGTGGTTCACTCAATCTCGGGCAACATCCACCAAACAAAGTCCATTATTATTATCTAGTAAATCAAAACCAATTACAACCATCAATCCCCTTGCAACTCAATACCACTGCAAAATGCTACAAAATTCTCTACAGAAAACCCTAACCCTTAGCCTTTTATCAAGACTTATGTCGATTACAAAACTAGGTTTACAACATGTCAACCAATAGAAACATAACACTTGACACATTTATAAAATAATAAGTCTTTTTGGACCCCGTAAGGGGCGTTGTCCCTTGACCCCATCTTGGGGGCACTGCCCCCAAACCCTCATTGAAAAATATGGGGGGAAACCATGTCGATAGAAGTAGGGAAAATTTAACCTCCAAGTCTGATTAGGCTCCATATAACAACACTAATTCCTACACATAGTGAAAAGAGGAAAATTATTGGGAATAGGGGTTTGCCTTAGGTCAAACCCCAGTTTTGGAATTAACCATGAATTTGAATTGAAAATGTAAATAAAGTATTGTAGTAAAATACTTTCCTTTTGAGGGAAAGACTGAAAATGAATGAAACAATAATGATGTGTTGTTATATGGAGCCTAATCAGACTCAAAGGTTAAATTTTCTCCACTTCTATCGACACAATTTCTCCCCAAATTATTTAATGGGGGTTTGGGGGTAGCGCCCCTTGCGGGGTCCAGGGGTAGCACCCTTGACATGCTCCTTGTTGCGGTACAGGGTGGGGTCGAGGGGTAGCGCCCTGTGGGCCCCAAATGACTTTTATTATTTTATAAAGGTGTTGGGTGTTATTTATTTATTGGTTGACATGTTTTAACCCTAATTTTGTTCCCGACATAAGTCTTGATAAAAGGCTAAGGGTTGGGGTTTTTTCTGTAGAGAATTTTGTAGCATTTTTGCAGCGGTATTGAGTTGCAAGGGATTGCTGGTTGTAATTACTTCAATTTGTTGGATAATAATATTGGACTCTCTGTTTGGTGGATGTAACCCGAGTTTGGATGAACCATGTACATTAAAAATTGTCTCCTCACTGTTATTATTTTTGTGTTTTTCATTCCTCTGTTTAATCTTTATTTGCATATAATTGATATTTTTTGCGTGCAATTCCTAACATGATATACCTTAATCAAGTTTTGTTTGTCTTCACAAGGAATTAAGGTTTCATGTAGATTGTCTTCATAAAAGATTGAACATGAATGTCATCTCCAATGCTTGAATCTTAACTTCACTTTTGCTCCAATGCTTGATAGAAGACTGATTGCTTGCTCACTTGAATTTGCTAGAGTGTAATTGAGATCTTTAATTTTTGGATTAGGTTTAAAATGAGAGGGGTAGACCTCTATTTATACTTGCTTGTCGAAAGTCTAATTGAATTTCCAACCTAAGCCAACACAGGATCTAATTTCTCGCTCTCATTAGGTGACTGTTAAGAGGGGCCAATTTGGGGCTTGATTAAGAGGCCCATGGCGTATATGCCTTGGTCCTGATTTAGGACCAGGGCATGGTACGTCCTAGTCCTAATTTGGGACCAGGGTGTGGTATGTCCTAGACCTGCAAATAAGGACTCCAAACAGGAGGTCAAGCTAGAAAATTGGTGAGAATATGAGGTAAATGAGTGGTGTGAGTAGAATTAGTACTACAATTAGGCATTGGAGGATAGAACGCCAAAGTGAGGCCTAAGTGAGGACAAAATCCTAAGCGAGTACAATTTAGGACGCTACATGATCATTTTAACTAAATATTCTCAATGTGAGAATCCTTAACTAACTCTCGAAGACTTGTAGTCTCAGGACAAGTTTTCTCTTTCATCAATTGCAATCTTAAGAACAATTTTGGTTATTCCTATAGATATCTCTTTGAGACAAAGTAAGAGATGAGCTTCTTATATATTAAGATGAGGATTAGAAGCATGTCACACACCTATGAACTTAATTGTGAGATGATTATGCTGACTATGCCTTATAGAATGGAGACCTTTAGGAATTTGTTCATTGTATCTTATTGTTTGTATGATAGATGTACCCTAACACAATTGTTCGAGAGAGGATAGAATTCTATATCATTTGTTAAGAATTTTGATATCATGACAGATGAATATGCTTAGTGATGCTCTGTACAAATTTTTGAATATGACAATGTGTTATAAACAACTTGTGAAATGATAAGTACTAATTAGAGAATAGAAGAACCTTTAGTACAAGGGTTATTAAGTATCACTTATGATTGTGGAAGTGATTTTGAGGAAACCCCAATTGATGATTTTATTCCATCATTACATACATATATGTCTAAATTTATTGCTTTATAAGTTGTTGGGTGAGTTAGCCAATAGTTAAAACAATTAGCGAGATAAATTAATTAGAGAATGTGAAAGATGTTTGATCTAGATGAGAACATGCAAAGATAATAATAATAATGACTATACTTAACTTGAGATCAATAATTAGAGTATGTATCTTGAACCCTCAATATTGGAGAGTGATTAGTCAATGAAAAATTTTAGTGAGTAATGTCAATGTCACTAACATAGGTACCAAATAGAGGCGAGTAATAAATAAGATTTCAATTTCTTAATTACAAAAATTTGGCATCACTCCTTTTTCCATATAGTTTGTAGGCATATAGATTGTTATGGTTGGATATTAATGTATTGATAGATTGAGATTAACTGTATCATGAATATATTGGATCGCTAACATATTTCTTTTCCTCTTTAATGAAAATTCCTATATACATCAAGTTCTTATGCTATCAATGCACGGTTTGAGAAATTTCACTCACACATTCTTTCTTCCTATAGATTTCATTAGTCCCTATGTTGTCCTTCTCATGTTATTATGAGTATGAGACTCATGTTTGCAAAAGATGGGTCTAGGGTGATTTAAACATGCACACAATTTAGATGATAGTCCTTAAACATTTATAAGTACTCATAAGGCATAATAAGCATATTCAAGGAAGGCACACACACATGAAGTAATCACATTGAAATATGTAAGATCTACGAAACATCCATTCAAGACAAAAAATATTCATGTTGAAAATACATGAAGCAATCTCATAAGATACAAAGCACATCCATGAAGCATGGTCATAAACACATAGAAAGCATAAAGCAATTGTATGAATACATGCAAGGTTTGTAGTATATATGTAAGTCTTGGATCATAAACATAAGTAATGCATAAAGCAATACCCATAAATACACGTAAGGTATGAGGCATATACGTCACATAAAGGCACAAATCATACATATGACATACATATAGAGTAAACACTTTATGCATGAATACAATATATCAAGCATGAGGCATACACATGAATGCACAAGACACGAGTCGTGCACATGAATATGCACAAGGCAAGAAACATCTACATAAAACATGGAACATACACATAAGGTATGAATACATGTAAAGCATGAAGTGTACTCATGAACACACGTAACACATAAAGCATGAAGTATGCACACAAATTCACTTAAGGCATGAAGTATACACGCAAACACATGTAGAACAAAGTATACATATGACACATAAACACTATAAGGCATGAAATAATGGACACATGTAAGGTAAGAAGCAACATACATGGGTATACATAAGACATGTAGTAGAACACAAATCATACATATGAATACATGAAAAACATGAATCATATAAATAAAACATGAAATAATACATAAATACACGTAAGGTACAAGAATATATAAGAAAGACACTTAGAGAATGCACATTCAGTAAAAACTATGAAAACACACCAATCATGAAGTAAATATGCTTAAGATATGAAGATTTTGAGAAAGGCATGATACATAAAATGCATAAGGAATAGACATGTTGAAAACACATCAATAATGATGTGAATCATTTATTAGGAAGGCACATGACGTAAACATGCTGAAAATACGACAAACATGGAGCAATCACATAAGCATACATACAATACAATACATGAGAAAGTACATGCATAAAACATACAATGGAACAATGGTGAAGACACAACAAACACATGAATATCTGCAAATTTTGAGGTGTATATATATCAAACATACATTAAGAGAAATATACATAAGGCACATGAATACACTTAAGGCAAGAAGCCTGCATGTAAAACATAAAGTATACACATAGGGCAAAGAGCATACACATAAATATATGAGCATACTTAAAGACCTACCAATATATTTGAAGCATGCAAAATTACATAAAGCTTGAAAATGTATACTCATTGAATTGATGCAAGGCATGAATAAAAATGCACGTAAGACATTAAATATACACATAAATTAAGATATGTAAGGCATGAAGACAATGAAGCATAAGTACATGTAAGGTGCGGATATATGCAAGGAATGGAACATACACTTATAAGAGAAATGTTGGCTTATTTATAAACAAACCCTAATTGTATGGTGGTTATGTAGTTTTGTCCCGTAGGATGATAGGATTATGCTCAAATACTAATTGTGATGTCCCCTACTCAGAAGTTGTCACGTTATCAACAATTGTCATACATCATTGAATGTGTAGACACTTAAAATTGTCTCGTTTCTAACATCACTAATTATTCCTTTCTATTAATTAAATAATTCTTAAATTATTTAATTAATCTAATTTTATTCTTCTAAATTAATAATTACCATTTTCAACACAAACTAGTTACTCCATTTCTTTCTAATCATTCAATCATTTGATCATTTCATCTTTTAAAATTAATTAGATAATTTTATTATTTAATTAATTGCAATTATTTATCCTAATTAAATAATTTTATTATTTAATTAAGTTCAAATTCTATTTCTCGATAATGAAATAATTTCTTTAAATTATTTAACTATCTAATTTGTTTCCTCCAAATTAATTTAATTTCATTCCTCTCCACTTTCCAATTAATTCAAATTTCTCCAAATTCGATTTTTCTCTAATTTCAAAGTCATTTGCATGACATTTCACATTTACAAAAATCTAAGTGCAAATTCAATTTCTTGCCAAATTTCTTATAGCACATGCTAAAATTCTAACTACTAGTAACATCCAGTCAACTCTGAATTAGTCTTTTCTGACCAACCGGCTAACTCTCAATCATGTTTTTCTAATTGATCAATCCATTCAATCATCTGATCAATTAATTAAGTCTTCTAATCAATCATTTCTGTTCAACTTAGTCTGATTCCCAATCAGTTTTATCATGCAACCAGTTCTCATTGTAATCATCTCCAGTCAACTTTGTCTCATGAAATCTCAACCATTGATCGCATCAGTTTGCAAATCAATCTCAATCATTCAAATTTTCCTTCCAGAATCTATAAATTAGGTATCAATTCCTCTTTTTGAACAATCACGATCTTCAAATTCTTGTTTTTACATTACAAGTTAACAACGCAACTCTGAGAGCCAATAGTCGACAAGGATGAGAAGAACAATGAAAGCGACACATTCAAACAAAATAAAGGAGTTTCCATAATGATTTGATTATTGTTTTACTTGTTTCTTGAATGCACTTTCATTGGAGTTACGTAGTATTTCATTGATTAGAATAGGGATTTCATGATTCCCCTTTTGATCTATTTAGCACTTAATTTTGATGATTTCAAGCGTACAAAAAAATGCCTTACCAAATGTTATTATGTCTACTACTACTATTCCTTCGTATTATAAATCATAACCCTCTATATTATTGTCTAACCTGGTTACTACCTAACCCTAATGGAGGAAGGGGTAATTATGGTGCTAGGGCACTAAGAAACCAAACTACAAGTAGGCTCCCTCAAGGTTTCCGGATGTAGGCCCTTACCACATATTGGGACTACTCTCTTAAGGTTTTTGGAACACTGATCCTTACCCCATCCTGGAACCACTTGATTGGTGTGGAATTAGACTATCTTTCCCTTTGCACAAATCATTCCCATCCTCTATAGGCATTAATAGAAGTATATGAGATCAAAACACTAATACATGGGTTTTTCTGATATTTGATTACATAAGAAATCATATAAACTATGAGATTCTAATTGCAGACAAATGCTAATTAATAACTAGGTTCTTTTAGGAAAAAAGAAACAAGCAAACAACATTGCAAACACCAAAGAATATTTAGTGTACCAAAGTTGTGTGCTCTAATGCTCTTAATGAATGATCAATATATATTCCATTAGGATATCAATTCTATTCCCTAATCTCCTTTGGTGATGCCCCCAAAATTTTGATTTGCAGCATATGTATATCCCTTCGCTTGTGATGGAAGGGGTGTGTCTCTTCTAGAGTCATGTCTCCTCTCCATGAGAATAGTCTTCCTCACTTTTACTACTGATGTGCCTCTTCATTATTCTCAATTGTTAGGAATAATTGTGCCTTGATAAACATCACCTTCCACATGATCAAACATAGAGACCAACGTGTATGTGGATTTAAAAGAAGCAATGAGGGACTTCACAATTATCTTTTGAAAATCATGAAGTCTTATTTCATAAGATGGTTTAATGATTTATATTGTCTTCTTTATGGCAGGATCATGACATTCTTGACTTTATAATGTTATGTAACTACTTTCAAGATTGAACTTAGGGAAGAAGATATAGATGACTGAGTACTAATAGTTGCTATGGTGGTTAGTAAGGGCTTTCTTTTAAATTTTACCCATTATTCATAAAATTAAAAACAAGCAATTGTTATGCTTGTACCTAATGTTGGTGTGAATAAGGTTTTGAACCTAGTAAAGGTTTTGAATCTAGTAAAGGTCTTGTACCTAGTGTTTTCACTAATTCCTAGTTATGAACTTATTCACATGACTTAAGTTTACCTAGGTCCTAGTTGTTGTTTCTAGAAGGTTTTAGTTGTCAAGATAAGACACATCATATCTTATCTTTATGACCTTATTTAATTCTAGTTCCTAGGTCATTTAATATTTGATTGAGGTAGTTGTCTCATTGCGTAGGATTATGACACATGTAACAATCGTGTCTAATCCTACATCTCACCTTGTCTTTGTAAGGCCTCTCATGTACATTTCCATGTCCATTCTTGCATTCATAATCAAACAAGTTATTCTTGCCATTTTCTCTCTTGTGGAAGTTATTTAGGTCTTGTGAGGTTTTTGGGTGTGTTGAGGAGTCACCAATCCACTTCTACATGGTATTAGAGCTCTGGATTTGAAGACTCCTTCACAAATACGAGGAATGTAATTCGTCTTGAAGAATTTGTTGGGTGTACATTGGGGTTTTATTGACCTCATAGTTGAATCTAGGACATAAAAAAAAGTCAGGTATAGCTTTTATTTTGTCAAATCTACAAGGGTTTGACTTTGTGTGAAAGTTGGTTGATCCAAAATGTCATTGATTTTTCAGAGCACTTTGGGCCCAAATTGACATTGCCATTGCATTCATGAGGTCAATCGAACAAATTTTGACTATAAATTTGTTCATTTTTTATAAATTTATTTTTGAGGCAAATTTTTTTGCCCAAGCATACTATGTGGCTCCTCGAGCACACCGGTTGTCATAATTATTTCCATTAGAAAATAAAATATTTATTTTTACAATTAATTTTATTATATAGTTGAACAATTATTTTGATATAAGAAATATTTTCAAAACTAAAATATAAAGAAAAATATTTTGAATCGGATCCCTGTATTGTTAGGTGTACCTTTGTTTGATAAATTTCTATACTACTGTTGGCTTAATTAAATATGCATTGGTTTGCACTTTATTCATTTATTTAGGCTTTATTTATGTGGTTGACTCACTTCATATGAAAGTTGGTATGTACCATTTTCTATAGGTTATATGCATTACAATGCATAGGTTTTAATCTTTGGTTGGCCTTACATTTGACATTAGGGCCTGCGGTCTATCTAAGCGCTTGGTGCCCCAAGCCAAAGTGCTCCTCACGCCAAGTGCTTTAGCACTTAAGTCACTACTTAGGATTGCAACTACCCTGCCACCTTGCGAGTGGCACCCTATTTTTTTGCCCTATGTGTGTATAGGTCACATTGGTGACTCTTCGCTAGCCCGTAGGCCGCCTTTTTATGGACACGTAAGCCCTAAAAGGTTTGGTCTTTTTTTTTTTTTTTGGCATAACTTTCTCATATAGAGGCACATATTTTCAAACAAAATATTGCTAGAAAGCTAGCTTTGTGAATTTTTTAGTTGTACAAGTATTTAAAAAAAAAATCTATTTTATGTCTGTTTTTTTTTTTTTTTTATGTTGAAGCCTTTTTTTTTTTTAATAACCTTTGAGCTCATAAATTTTTGCTCTAGACTCTGATTTTCACAATTCAAGCAACATCAAGAAGGTATTCAAGAGCACTACAATTTTATACATACACTTTTTGCAGATTTCTTCCTAGAATTACATAATATCATTTTGAAGCTAGTTTGATACTTTTGGATATATTGTCGTAAATTTGAAGTGCCAATTTATTTTGAACAAAGGGGATATTTCCTTGGATTGTGAGGGCTAATTTGATGTTTCTTTATTGTATTCTCTATTGTATCATGGATTTTCTAAAAGTTGTACTTTTAATTCCATATAACTATCATGAGCATAAATCACAAATGGAGGTCTTGTTGTTGAAATCGAAGTTGCAAAGAATCACTTTTGTCGCCATTCTAGATTCCATAGGTGCTACAAAAACAAGAAAATGGTTTGATAGAAGATATGAAGCTCTTGGTACTCTCATTATGTTTGATCTTAGATGTCATATTGTATCTTGTAAAAGCCTTAATGAAATTTGGACTATCTTAGTGAGTCTCTTTGGTAAGATAGATAAGATGAGGAAATTTAAATTGGAGAATGAACTAATGAGTCTTAATCCTTTATATTTTGAGAATATCTCGGACTTCTTGACAAGGCTCAATTCTCTTTGATTTCAATTGATTGATTGTGGGGTCACTAAAGAGGATAAAATAATTTGTTCTCTATGTTCTTGCTAGGCCAAGTCTTGATTATTCAGTGTTTTTTTCTACATTTTTTTCTACTATGGATGCCTTAGGAAGTGCACACAAAATGCCTTCTCTTGATGGTTTTATAGCTCAACTCACAAGGGAACAAGTCAAGTTGGTACACATAGGCACATTGAAGTTTTCAAAGGTTCAAGATCTTCTTGAAAAATATCCGTAAGAAGCAAAATAAGCATCACAAGTCTAATGAGCACTCTAAGGACTCTCCTTATAACATATTCTTGAGTCTACATCCTCTTCCAAAAATGAATCATCTAAAAAGTTGAAGTTAAAATGTGCTTATTATAGAAGGCTTGGACATGATGAGCTTCGATGTTATGATGAGAAGATTGATGAACACACACACCTTCAAAAGAATGACATCCCGATGCTCTTATCATTGTATTCTTTTTCTTCTTTTTCTTCTTCTCCATTATTACAATCAACAACATCATCAAATCAAGAACCAGAGGAGCTTCACTTGGGTTTGATAAAATGAAAGATAAAGCTCTCTTGGTCTCTATGTTTCCTAAACATGGGACATGTCTTCTTGATTCAGAAGCATTTCATTATATGACATCTTCTATGGATATGTTCTCCTCTTTTAAGCCTTGTAATTCACCTATTATATTGATGGGTAACAAAACATACATTTCTTGTGCCAAGACCTCCCTTGTTGTGGTTTGTGGACAAGATGTGGAAAATGTGGATTTCTACCAATGTTGCGGGGGTGTGTAGATTTGTTGGGCTCCATCCTTCTCAAAATGATCTTCATTGATTGGTGATTGATTCTTGGAAGCATTTAGTTGCTGGTAATATTGAGCTTTTCCCCTAAACTAAAGGTTTTTTTTGTTGCGGCTTTGTTTCTTCTGTTGATTGTGATTTGGTTCTGAGCAAGTTGTGGGCTTGAGGTGCTCATTCTCTCTTGACCAAACCATGGACAACCCCTTCAACCCTCTTATTGAACTACTCAGTGTGTGTCTAGTGTGGGTTTGTCTTCCCAACCTTCCCCTTCATTTTTGGGAGAATTCTTGTTTTGAGGCCATTAACAACTCTATCGACTGCTTCTTGAAGGTTGACAATACCACTTCCTCAACAGGTCTTTCTACATTCACACACAATTTGATCGATATTGAAATCTCCATACCTCTTCCTGATGATGTGGTTCTTATAGTTGGGGATAGGCCATGGACTCAGTCATTGGATTATCAGGGCTTCCCTTTTCATTGTCATTATTGCTTCTCTATTGGCCACTTGGCCATGGATTGTTCTCTTTCACACTGTAAAGTTGTTGCCACTTGGTGGAAGGATGCTCATGGTGATCACTTGATTGTTCTAGCTTTTGATTCTTCCTCTCATGACTTTTCATAGGATGGTGATGATTCCTCACATGATAATCCTCCCGCTATTGGTGTGGCCTCCTCAGGCCTCGTGGATTCTCCCTTTGCCCCATGATATTGGTGTGTTTCCATTTGGACCTATGGACCCCTCTTCACTTGTTGCTCTTGTTCTGCTCCAACCTTTAGTGGTGGATTTGTCACTTAGTCAACATCCTACTCCTGGTGATGGCAGTTCCACTAAGGGGATTGCTCCCCCTTGTGTTGGTGTTCCAAATGATAGTGTTGCGTGGACTATTATTCGTTGATGGAGGAAAGATCATTCTTCTTCTTCCCAAACTCTTACCCAAGTTGTGGGTGAAACTTCTACCCACCCTTGATGTGGGTTACTAGCTACTTTGCTAGTGTGCTGTAAATGGATTATTTTGGCCTTTGTTGTCACTATTATTGACCATTTGTATGTAGCCTTTTTGGCTTGTCTTTGTATAGGGCGAACACCCTTTTTTTGCTACTTTTTTAATAAAAAACAACACATACATGAAGGTTTGTGGGAAAAGTTCTATTGACATGGGAGAGGAAACCTTTAATGATGTACTTTGTGTACACTCCTTGTCATCCAATCTCCTTTCTATTTATCAAATTGATCATAATGGACATGGTAAATCAATTGAGTCCACTTTGGATTATGTATATACAAGGGACATATAGACTAGGGAGATCGTTGCTACAAGGGTGGTTGATCATTCATTGCGTTTGTATACCTTTTCTCATTTTTCTCTTGATGATGATAATGTTCCTTTAACTGATGTACACACCCTTTCATCAAGGGTGAATCATGTTTGTGAGAAGAAGTTAAGTCATTTGAATCTTGGCATTCTAGAGACCAGTGTTGAGCTTCCTACTCCTCTAGCTCCTACTTCTTAAGCTTTGAGTGCTTCTTTTAAGCAAGATGATCATAGTGTTTCAAATCTTGCTTTGTGGGATGAGTATTTGATAGGTGTCTTAGACTTGTTTGTGGAGTCTCATATTGAGAATTTGGGAGGCACACTTGAGGGGATTTCATTTCTCTTTGATGATAGTTTCAACATAATTGTTGTCACATCTTCATTGTCTTTGGAGATTGGCATTCATGAGTTTCCTCCTTCACTTGATTGGTCATGTTTTTTTGGTTGTATATGTTCACGATTATGATGTGGCTTTTGAAAGCTTGGGGACTCCTCAATTTTCAAAGACACACATTTTGAGGCTTCCTCCTGCTTTCAATTAGACATGGAGTGGAATCTTCATCATCCCATGGGCTTGTTTTTTCCTAATGGAAGATGTGTTGCTTTTAGGTATTGGATAATCTTTTGTTTTCATGCATACATCATCGACATTAGATCTTCTTCATTATTGGGGGGGATATATTGTCTCTCTTTTTCTTTCCTATGGGAGATTCTTGATTGTATTTTCATGATGGATGTAGTACTTGGGGGTATGATTGAGTCCTCCATACCTCATCATTTATTATTTATATTATTTTTCTCTTTTAGAGAGCAATTTTGTCGCACTAACTTTTCTCCTTTTCTAGTTTGTGAAAGATTGCATTTGCATTGGACATGGGTACCCAACATGGTTTTGTAGATGGGAACCATAATCATCATAATAATATCACATCTTTGAATAATAATCTACTCCCTAAGTTTCATTTAAGGGGGGTGTTGGTGTGAATAAGATTTTGGATGTAGTAAAGGTCTTGTGCCTAGTGTTTCCACTAGTTCCTAGTGAGGGACTTATTCACATGACTTAATTTTAATTAGGTCCTAAGTGTTGTTTCTAGAAGGTGTTATTTGTCAAGATAAGACACATCATATCCTATCTTTATGACATTTATTTAATACAAGTACCTAGGTCATTTAATATTTGATTGAGGTAGTTGTCTCATTGCATAAGATTACGACACTTGTCAAAAGCTTATCTAATCATACCTCTCACCTTGCCTTTATAAGCAAGGCCTCTCATGTACATTTTCATGTCCATTATTGCATTCATAATCAAGCAAGCTATTCTTGTTCTCTCTTGTGGAAGTTATTTTGGTCTTGCAAGACTCCTAAGGGTGTTGAGGAGTCACCAATCTACGCCTACACATAAAAATGGGCTGAAAAATCTATTTTATCAAGGGACGTTGAATAAGCAATCTATTAGAGAATTGGTAGTACATGCCTTGAAGCACATATGTTGCCTTAACTTTTTGGTGTTTTCAAACAATTTAACAAAGATGCTGATTTTTCTACATTGTTGATGCTTAGGATCCCAACAATAGAATTAATGTTTAAATTTGCTTACAAATACATATTTGAATTTTTCATGGAAATTTGAGCAATTTTTTAGGAGCTTGAGGGATGTAAAGTTGGGGTGCACAACTATTGGGTCCTCTCCATAGAGATCACAAAGATTGTTGTTTTGAAGAGTATACTTTTTTTTTGTGTTGAAACTGTATATGGTGAAAATGGATAACAATAATAACAATATTGAAAGGCTAAATGAATTCAACCACAAAACCCTAGCCCAACAATCAACAAAGATCCACCACAACATATGAAGATTACCTAAGACAATGCAAATCACATGAAATCACAAAGATTATACCATCAAATGTCCAATAGGGTTTTGATCTCCATTCTTCCTATCTCCATTGATCTTGTTTGATATATTTGCTCTCAGATTTTATGTGCACAAGAGCTCAACAAAGAACGAAATGTGGTTGCTAGTAGGATCGTAGTGTAGTCAAGTGCATAAAAGATGATTAGAATACATAGAATGATTAGGAATGATTGATTAGGATGATTGATTAGGGATGATAATGAAGGAAGCATCTCCTTATATAGAAGACACTATATGAAATGGAGGGATAAGATTGAGAGGTGTAAAATGAGGTCGGCTATGATTAGAGGGTAGGTAAAAGAAATAATAAAATAATGAAAGGGGTAGGTAGTGTATGAATTAAGAGATGAATGACATGTGTCATAGGTAGAAAAGGCTAATGAATTAATTAAATAAATAAAGATTTATTTAATTAATAGAAGAAGTAGGATAATTAAATAAATAAGAATATTTATTTAATTTAGGAAAAGGATAATTTAAATAAATAAATGTATTTATTTAAATGAGAAATAAGGCTAGAAGAGGATAAATGAATTAATTAAATAAATAAGGATTTATTTAATTAATAGAAAAATTAGGCTTAGATAATTAAATAAATAAAAATTAGACTGGACAATTTTGGGTGTCTACAGAAACAAGACTTGTGAAAAATTGAAAACCATTACAATCATTAACAAACACATCACAAAAGATGAACACCACTACAATCACAACCAAACATAACACTTAGGATGTATACACACTAATTTATTCATTCTATATATTTTTATGGCATGAACTAATGCTGACATCAAGAGCCCCAATTAATCACACAACTCGATGTTTTATTTTACACCAAATAATTGTACATTATTCTAAATAGATAAAATAGTTTTTAATTAATGTGCCTAGGGTAAATAAAGACAATCAAGTAATAACAAATATATATTCTAGAGTTATATGATAGAATTGGAAATGCATATTTGATTGGATTTGAAAATATAATAAAATGACAATAGCGTGCCTTTGAGTTGGAGATAAAAAAGATTGTGAAATATGATTGATAACTTGAATTTGATATTGAATTAAAGATGGATATAGAATAAAATGACTCAATTATGTGAAAATTGGCACTATCAATAACTTTGGGTTGAATCTTGGTTGCAAATTTGTTCTTTGCCCTTGTAGACTTGACTTTTGTACTTGTAGATTTGACCTTTGCACTTTTGGATTCAAACTTGACCTACAAAAATGAACTTTGATTTCAACAATAAACTTGAGAAATGTAGACCTTTTTGTATCAACAAATATGAGTTCACTTTGATGTACGAACTTGCAATAAAATATTGCAGTGTTGATAAGAACCTTTGGGAGCTTGCTAAGTGAAGATTTTCTCCCAATGTAAAAGGCCTTGGATTTGATTCAATGATTTTGATAAAAGTAAATAAAATAATGTGCAAAATGCTTTGGGCATTGTCTGAATAGGAGTGCCTTGGAACTTGGATGTAATGAAAAATGTTTGACACAATAAATTAAATACTTATATATGATTATAATAATGATTATGTAGCTCATTTAAGAGTTAAGGTAGCCATGAGTTGACTACTCACAACCCAATACACACTATAGGGTTAGGGGCATAACAAATGTTAAAATAAGTACTTAGGACACTAACACAAAGTGATGTAAAACAAAGGGTAAAAGTGTAAGGCAAGTGATGAAGAATTATTTCACCTCATCAATCTTAGAATAAAGTATCTTCTTGTTGGTATGAATAAAGGTATTAACCAATTAGTTCCACTATTAGGTGCTTTTTACACCTAATCATTTAAGTTTACTTAGGGTACACAAGATACTTACAACTTAATGTCTGATATCAAAATATTAAAACACTTGTCATAATTTTATAATATCATATGTCTCACCTTGACCTATATAACCAAGGGGTTCCTTTTGTAATCTCAATTGATCATTCATTATATATTTGCATCTATTTATATGAATGGAATTTTTCTTTGTTGTATTGATATTCTCATTTCATTGTGCCTTCCACCAGCCTCTAGATCTTGGGTGGCTATTTCTATAGTCAAATATTGCATTGTGTTAAAGAAGATAAGTGTCATTCTTTAGTCCTTTTAAGAGATCTTGAAGGTAAATTTTGGTAGATATTGAAAAGTTAAGTATGCTCCTCTTGCATGAAATGCTAACCTAGGGAATTAGAAAAAAATGATAGAAATATCAAACATTGGGAGGGTCTTCTTTGTGGATTTGTATTGTTGGTTCATATTAGAGCTTGAAGATGCAAAGTTGAGCTCAGTGTTGAGTTTAGGATTACCAGGAAAGTTAGTTTTGCCTTTTTTTTTTGTCCAATTAGACATGTGAGGTTAGATTTACAAGGGCTTGAAGTTGGGAAGTGGTTGTTAGATCCAAAAGGTAGCTACAATTTTAGACCATTTTGGGTCAAATCTAACCTTCCCATTGTGTCTAAAAGGTCCAAGAACTTATAGATCTCAACTATTAGATCATCAGTTTTTGAGAAAGTTGCCATTTAAGGATTTTTTTTGCCTAGTTGGATCATACAAACTTGCTACATAATGGCATGATATTTCAAGTTTTTTGAAATTAATTTAAAATATCTAAAAAATTTATTTAAAAAATAAAAAAATTATATATCGTGCAAGCTCTGCATAGTACTTCAAAGTACAAAAGGGGTACCCTTTATAGGCACATGCCCCACCATTAGAGGCCATAGCCCCTCTTAAGGGTTCATAGACCCCTATTGCGGCCATGATATTATTAAAGGGCTTGACCCTCTCTTGTTTGAGGTGTGGGGTGTAGCCCCATGTGCCCCCCCCATTCGCCTTTTTTATATAAACTTTTCAAAAATAAAAAAAATTAAACCTACAAATCAACTAGATTTGGTGGAAAATTTAGTAGGTTTTATGGAGGTGGCTCCCTAAAAAATTTAAAAGGGTTTAAGAGCTTTCATAAATAGGTGGCCTTTTGAATTTTGTATTAATAGATAAATGTTAAACTTCAAAATGTTAAGGTTCTCAATGATCTCATGATTAGTATTAATTGATATGGAATATTGGGCAATTAGCTGGGATATCATTTGGGAGGTCTTAATAATGTAGTCCCTATAACCTCAGGTCACATGCGCTGCTCTCACACAATAGTTGAATTTAGGTATATTGATTGAACCATCTCTAGTCTTATTATTATTATTATTATCAAAATTTAAAGATGGTGGGAATGATTTTCAAGGCCACATCAAAGACACCCTTTGAAATGTAAATTCTAAAAGTAGGGGTTCCTATTTTCTTGCAAAAGATTCCAATTTATCGTATTGCATAATTTTATTCTCACAAGACCACCTCGATCCACAAAATTAGTCCTTGTAATGGCTCCATGAAACCATAAATTATGTAAAATAGAGGCTCATTTAATTGTAAATCAAAAAAGAACTTTCCCTTAAGATAATACAATTAGATGCATACACACAATATAGATTAATTTATTAAGTTACATATGACCTGGTCTTTTAGTGTACCAATATACACACATTGTAGGGATATCAATGTCACAAGGGAACATGTTTTCCCAAGTTAGCCCACGACCTGGTCTTTTAGTGTACCAATTGAAGTGTAAAATAATTAATAATTAAATAATGCTCTCAAACTTGTAGATCTCCAATGATGCATGGATGATTATAATGAATGCATTGAATGCCTTTAATACAAGGACATATCAAGATTCACACAAAATTGTAATTAAATTGAAGATTCAAGTTTAAATTCTTTCTCTTGACATGAAAAATATGCACATAGGTAAATGTAATTGGGACACGAACAAAGAGAATGTATAGCAAGGCACAAATATAAGGGTGGAATATGGGATGTGTATATAGAAATGTGTTAAGTCATACAAATAAAATAAAAAATAAATGCATAAATGTTAAGATAAAGTGAATGTATAGAAGTGTATATAAGAATAAAGTAAAGACCATATATATATATATAATGGTTACAATAATATCTATTTTCTTTTCAATTGTTATTTGAAAAACGATTTTTCATCATATTTAGAAAAATTCATAACATTAAATTGTAACCTATCTTATCAGATAATTTTTTATTTTTTATTTCACATATTTATATTAATTTTAAAATTAAAACCACATCTAATATTTTTTTTAAATTAGATGCTCTCACAAATATTAGATCAAGCCCAACTATTAAGTTCTACGGAACAACATCCAATGATCCTGTAGGATTATTTTTCAAAAACAAAATCTTCCTTTACAAGATTAAAATATCATGTTATTATTATTATTACCATTTACAAAATTAAGAAGATCAAGGTTCAAACTCTAAAAGCAGCCCCTGGATATGTGTCATTCGAACAGACCACTCTGGCGGTCGAGAATAACGATTTTAGTTATGATAGTTTTGACTCGTGGCGTATAAAATCCCTACAATTCTATCTGTAATTGCTAATCTAAGAATAAATATCTTAAAACAATTTGAAAGAAACAAAATTAATACCTTTACATAAAAGGAGTGATATATTATGAACTCTACATATCGTACATTTCCCTTGTCAGTAAGAAGTGACCTTCCCGCCACTGCAAAAGGAAAGAGAGACTCATTTTTCTGATTCAATGGGATCAGTAAAAATGGTTTCAAAGTTTTTGGATTGTGTGGCTGTTTAGATTGGAACCCATGCCTGCCATACAGAACCAAAATGAGGTTCTCAATAAAGAAAATTAAATGCACATAATGCTTGGTGAAAATATGAACAGTGAATAAGTTTTTCAGAATAAAGTTTATACTTACCTTGATCGTGCCATTGTCTGTACCACAGAAAATAACATCATTTGATGCAAGAAGACTTGTGATTCTGCTGCCCACCGACCAGCTGGTAACTTTCTGTAGTTTTTCCCTTAGCCATATCTGATATACCAGGTTAAAACCTTAGAAATATATCAATGATATAACTGTATATCTGCCTCCATAAGCTTTGTAAACACTAACCTGAATTTTAGTTGGAGATGAACTGTATTTCAAGTAAATGAAATCTTCAGTTACGGCCATTGCTCGCACATCAGATCCTGTTGATACCATTGAAAGGAGTGCTCCATCCTGTCTCCTCCATACCTTTAGGATACAAATTATACAAATAATCTCTTCAAATCTTTGCCTAAACAGGAAAGACCAAACTTAGATGCAAATAATATATCTTCAAGAGGTTTTTGTAGTTAAGAATGCTATAATTCAAAGATCTGAGGAATATAGCCAAAACAGTTATTCTTACTTTGAGATTGAAACCATCCACTAGGGCACCTGCAGTATAAATCCAATCTCTAAAAGGGACTATTGCGTACACCGGCTTATTTCCTAGCCAGGTTCTTGCACATCCTTGGATTTGTTTGGCCTGGCTGCCTGCCACACCTATCTCCTGCAAACCCCATGTTATGAGGTTAAGGTTTAAGCTATGAGAGGAGAGGATACAGATGAAATACTTTATAAAAGCCAAAGGCAATATTTGTAACCCACAAAATCCAGAAACAGAACATTGAGTTTCCTAGCCTTTATATTGCAGAGAAAGAGAGAGGTGAAGTGGAAAGAGAGACCTGTATGCTTGAATCTTTGCATCCACAGTAGATTTTGTCGTCAGCCACGGTGAGGCTTTGGACTTGCTTATTTTCATTAAGAATCTTAATGATGCCCTCTCCATGTTGTACCTGCACAGTCTGAATCAAATAGTTTCTATAAGTTTCCAGATAATAGTCTTTCTTCTATTGTTGTTTCTGAAAAAATGACAGCAAGAGAAAAAATATTAGTCCCTTGCACACTGAAAAATGGCTATATACTTGGACACAGAGAGGATGCATTGGAGGAACTTGAGGTTTTAGAAGTATTCATGGAGACTCTGTAAGTGTATTGTAATTGTTGAATAATACATTGAGTGTGGATGCTTTTGGAGGCTGAGTTTATCACTTGAATGTTTTCTTAGGTATCTTGCGTAATCTTGTGGTTTGTCTTTGATCTTCTGACACAACCATCAAATTTATCGTTTTTAAGGAAAAGACTTGATATTTAGAGTGGTGAATATGCTGTATTGAGCAATTTCTTATCCTTACCATGCTTCAAGTATCTTTGTGTACTCTTAGTGCCAATATACCTGATCATGATGTAATAACATCCATGGTATTATGGTTTAAATTGTTTAATGTTCCCAATTGTGAAGGCCAAGCTTTTATCGACACAATTAAATCCTTCATTCAGCATCGTGAAGATGCTTTAAATGGTTTAATGTTCCTAATTGTGAAGGCCAAGCTTTTATATATACAATGAAATCCTTCATTTAGCATTGTGAAGATGCTAGAGCTTAGAACAATGATTATTCCTGGTGTTATCAGAGTCTACATCCTACTTTTTCTAATTTGATAAGCTAAGATTTCACTCCAGGTATATGTAAGCAATGGATTGATCTCTCTCTTTGATTGAATAAAATTTTACCCCTCTTTTAGTTAAAACGGATTGCACCAATATTGTACACTACTTTGTGGCTAATATGTCACTACTTGAGAGTCCTGTTGAGTGTTGAAAACAAGTATAATTAATGAAGGTTACTACTTAATATAAATGTGGGATTTATATCCTTATTTGAAGGTGAGCGTTGCCCGTAAATTTGAGAAAGTACAGACCTTAACTCCACAACTCTTGGTGACCAGAAAAAGCATCTCGCCGTGGGAATCCACCTCATGAATTGAATCCATTATATCCATAACTATTATACACTCCAATCTCCTTTGTAGTCCATTCCAAATCTGTATGATGCAACGACACAATAATGTTCAAATTAGGCAGTGACTCATGCGTCATAATTTATATGATCACAAATTGTATTCAACAGGAATGACAACAGCAATTTAGGCTGACAAAAAATGTTCTTTGATAACATTCATTATAAGGAATTAATAACTATTAAGGAAGATAATTACCCGCACAGTTTTATCTGCAGATCCACTTATAAGATACTTGCTAGGCTCAAGCAAAGAAAAACATGTCACTGATTTTCGATGCTCCCTGACCTTCTGTACAAGCCGAAAAGGTTTGCAGTTGACCTCCCATACCTTTTTGAAGAGGCATTGAATGTTAGGAGTCAAGTTTAAGCATCAGTTTTGTCCTGAGGGCAAAAAAGGAAAAAAAAATCCATATGCATTGAACATGTTGTCTTTCTACAGCTAACAACCAAACATTTTAGCCTTAATTTTTGCAAGAACTGCCCAGCTAGTATCACATTTATTAACATATGCTTTAATGTGCCTACTAAACCTTAAAATATAGAGAGAAAAGATGACAATATCCACCTTGATAGAACCATCTGAATGGCCACTGTATAGCTTGCCTTTGTAGTGAATGAGAGCAAGGGTTGCCCCATTTGTATTGTCCACAATTTCAATGACTTGTTTATGACCACAGGCTGTGTTCTGATATAATCACATATGTAAAACAACACAGGTTATCCAATAAATATGAGACTTATATAGTTCACTGTGATTTTACAAAATGAAAAATGAGGTCACAGAAAACATAGAACTAAATACTTGTCTGGCTAATCATTCCATTACAAATTTTTTCTAGTTCAAATAGGTTGTAAAAGGAAGGGAACAAGCATTGATGATATTGTAATTCTCTAATTACCTTCCAATGGTTAATGTTGAGAAGGTGCGAAGGTTTATTCGAAAGAGATAATATATCATTGGCCAAAGATATTAGTGCCAGAGAAAATCACTCGCTACAAATCTAGATACCCTAGCATCCTCACAACAAAGATTTTATTGAAACAAAATCCATCCCCTTTAGCCGAGATAAGGAAAACATGTTGATATTATGACCATTTCGTTTAAGAGCTACAAATGCTGTTCAGAGGGATATTAAGCAAGCATAGCAATTAATAAAGTTGATTCTTATGCTTAGTGACTCAACTTCCGTTGCCTCCTTTTGTGCTGGTGGCTTGATGAATTAAGTTTTAAAGCTCCTTTTGGGATTCTTTAGCTGATTGTGAGTTGTTAGTTCTGATAGTGCTAAACTAGGAAGTTTGGAAGAATACCAAGTATAACTTCACCATCAGACGGATTACACGTGACCATAATCAAACTGCTGCCATTAATTAGATCTCAAGTTTTAGTTAGTTTATGATATCAGGTCCTATGTTAACACTTATAATAATTAGTTTTGTTCCACTACAAGTCTGTCTTATATCTCTGAAAGTCACCCCTAATTCTTGAATTAGTCCAATTGGACATTAACTCATTATAATAGTAAGTAGGAAAGTATATCAATGGGTTTGTAACTTGTTTGAGTAGCAGTTTACAATCAGCACAAGTAAATATAATGGTCATGAGATGATTGACTAAAAATGACAATGCTTATTCCCCTTTGATCAAGCTATCAAGGAGAATGAAATACAATTTGGTCACTGAAGTATTTCCTAAGTTTAATATACCCACAAATATTGAGAGTGAAAGGGTATCAAGTTCATAAAGATTGCCCAGGAGAATTTCTTAGAGCCATAGGCATGGTATTGAACTTTAGGAATGGAGCATCCACTAATGCAAGGAAAATAGAAAGAGTGAAAAAAGTCATTAAGGATACACTGCAGGAATTAAGTGGTCTCAAGTATAATTCCTTTTAGATCCACACATGGACAAGGCAATCGAGTGAAAGAAGGCTCCATTAGATGCAGGAAGAGCTTATGGGAGGTAAAAAAGAATATGGAGAGAACTTAGGAAAGAACCCAAGATTAACACTACACTCTTGGACTGTTTGATATTGGTAATAAATTATGTTTGAGATAGAGGTTAAGAATACCTTATCTGAATGAAGTTGTACTAAGTTCAAACCATGTTATTTTCAAAACATTCACAATCATGTGATAAATCAGTGATGCATCATATGCTATAACTTTTAGCACATAAAAATTCTTCTGATATTTCTAGTTAGTTATTATGAGGGTTTGTCTCAGCCTGATAATATGCTAATTACTTAACCAGGTTTGAAAGAAGTGAAATGATAAATATGTTGGATTGCATGATTAAGAATAAAATATCAAGGTAATTAAGTTGTAACAATTATGAAATAAGACCAAGGTAGATACTACTTGCAACTTGAAAACATTTATTAGAGCTCTTCAAATGCAAGAGAGATGTTATAATGAAAGTTCTACCTAAAACAAAGACAATTGATTAGCATAAAGGAAAATAACATGAATTTCAAATCTGATTGGATGGATACCAAAACAAGGACCATCCCATTTTAGGATCCACCAAAAGAAGTTTTAGCTAGCCACATAGCAACCACTTGGGAACCTTACAAGCATCCAAATTCCTTGAATATAATGAAATTGTATGACAGGTCAACAAGGATTGAATGCAAGGCTAACATGGGATATATGCTATGCAAAATTGATGGCTATAAATAAGCCCCTCTTAACTTATTTATTTTCATCACTCTTTTGGGAAGAAGACATATAGAGAAGTCTGTTGGAAAACTATAACACAATGAAAATTGCTAATTGAAAATAATGATTTTATCTTTTATTTAAGAGGAGAATTGAGAGAAGCCATTTTGTTGAAGCTTTTTACCATGTTAGAGAGATCTTTTACTAAATTCCTTCTGTAGTGTCATAGTGTGAGTCAACAAGATAATGTTTTGGCACTTCCAAATTTATGTCTTCCTACTTAATTAAATTTACCATTGGAGTGTGTAGTGATGTTTTCACACATCGCCCCATTGCAAACGGGGACCCCCACTTTTCATTTTTTAGGGTAGTTGTTTTGCTTAGTTTGTTTGGTTTGGCAATAGTCCTAGTCTTTTAGCCTTTGCTTGTGAGGAGGTATGTGTTGTGAGTCTAGGATTCGAATTGAGGGCATGATTGTGAGGATGCATAGTGTGGTTGAAAGTTGCTCAATGTTGTAGAACTTGTCAATGTCGTCAAAGTTGTCAAAATGCAATAAAAGTTGGCAAAAATGTTGTTAAGGCAAAATGTTAAAATGCAAGTTGAAATGTTACTTTTAAGTGGAAAATTACTTGCAATCCCGTCAAGAATTGCAAGTGTTGCATAAAATCTTGCTCTACAAACTTAACAAAATGTTACATTTTCATCACAAAATGTTGCGTTTTCACTTCAAGAATGTTGCAGTTGTGCATCTTTGTTTTAAAAATGGTTTTATAGAAAAATGTTGCATGAGGATGAAAGTCCACCTATGATTTTTCTCTTCAACTTTTGCACTAAGTAACAAAAATGCAGGGGTTTCCTTCAAGTCCGTTACTAAGTTTTAATGAGAACTTTGCACTGAGTGAAATTGTAAAACCTTCCTCAAACCCCGCCATTCACTTGCACAAAATTGTAAAATCCTAAAAACAAGGCATCAAAGTTGTGAAAATTGTTGGACTTCATGCAAAGTCCGCCATTGAACTTGGAGCAATGCGGGAGAAGTGAGAACACTCTAACTCCACCATTAACCCTTACAACAATGTGGGAGTTTGCACAAAGTCCACCACAAGTTTAAATTACAAAGTGTTGAGAATGGAAGCTTGGCATTTAGCATTGAGAGTTGCAAGTGTTTTGAAATGTTGATAACCCCTTAATTTCCGCCATTCAATATGGAAGATCATTTTGAAGTTGCAAGTGTTAGGAAATGTTGATACCCGCCTAGATTTGCCAAATTTCTGCCTGGAAAACATTGGTAAAATGGTAAATTGCACTAAGTTAAGAAAAAGCCGGACTTGCTCCTAAGTCCGCTACTCGAGCAATAAAGTGTCGAACTCATACCAACTCCACCACAAAAAATGTGGAATGTAATCAAAGTCGCTATGTGCAAGACAGAAAAAATATGTCAAAATGATTTCAAGTCCACCACCTTTGATTGGGAAGTGTGAAACAAGCCTGAAGTCCGCCATTCAATAATATGGAAATGTTATAAACTTTGATTAAAAATGTTAAATTGACATAAACTCTGCCATCACAAAATGCTGATTGACCTCCTAACTCTGACATTGCAAATTGCACTAAGTCAAGTCAAGTGTCGGACTTCATATTAAGTCCACCATTCAGAAGTGAGAATTGTAGAAGTTTCCTCAAGTTCGCCAATTTGTAGGACCTAGGTTGGCTGGCATTAAGAAATTCAATCCCAAATGCAATTAAAACTCCTCTCAGCCGACCTCTATTCATGCGAAACCATTGTGTGTTGAGTGCATATAAAAGGAAGATAAAATCAGTTATTTCACACCAATGCAAAACAGTTTGAACTAAATCAGAAGCAGACCAGCAGCAACAGGGGCGAATGTTGTCAAGGAATGATTTAGTCCAGGGCAAATTCAGCAGCAGACATAGGTGAAAATCAGCATTCAGAATGTGGTGAAGGAATGGAGGGAAGTGCTTGAGTGAATCAAAGTCAGACTCAGAATCAGATGTTTTCAAGCAACAAAATGCATTTCCAGATTTGAAACAAGAACTTTAAACATGAAATGTCCTTTTTAGATTATGAAGGATTCGTAATGTCCCCTTCTCCTTAGTGATCATTCAGGTGTTGATTAGCCTATTCTTTTGTCATTCATGTGGGCTAATTCGGAGATATAGGAGAGGTTGGCATTGTCAATTATTTATTGATGGAGAAATAAATAATATTATTTTGAGCCCATAAAGTAATATTATAAGGGAAATGTCACTTTTGGTTATATAATTAAATTATAAAAAATAAAGTGACTTAAGTTATGAAATAAAGTCATAAAGTGACTTAATTTGTGAAATAAAGTCCTCTGGGATAATCGATCTTATTAGTTTCAGGCATAATTTGGCATACATTTTAACAACAGGGAAATGCAGAATGGGGGTTGTTTTTGTTAGGTATGCCAGAAAAGCGAAGAGTCTTTTGGGAACAGGGGTGTGCATTGGTTCTGTTTGGGTATTCTGGAAGATGGAGCTTGATTGTTTGTTGGGTCTCCATTGATCACACTGGGAGCAGACAGATTTGAACTAGCTTGTTTTTTGCCCAACTCCCCTGTTACAGCCAGCTACTGAATGGAGTTTTCACTAGACCTGCTGGTGCAGGAACACCTCACCAAACCCTTCAAGATGACAAGTCAGACTCTGAGAAGGGAGGATAAGGCATTAAATATGTCTTTAGAATGTTTTGTATAGGTTTTCAATCATGCATTATGTGTTTGTAATAATGAACCCCATCTTGTGAGCCAAACTCCTATTTTGGCATTTCTATGAGCCAATTAGGACTTTTGGACAATAGGGGATCAAATGTGTTGATTTTTAGTGTTTTAAGATGTTTTAGGAGGGGTTAAACTTGACCCAAGGCATTAGGAGGCGAAAGATGACATTTTGACAACTTTTGCAAAAGTTGTCAAAAGTTGTCATGAGTAACTTTTAAGCACTTTTTGCATTTTGTTAATTTGAAACTCCTCCAACGGCTCTAACCTCTTGATTTTCGGTTGAGAGCAGTTGTGGAATAGTTTATACACCTTGTGGATCCAATTCCCAAGGGGTGATTGTACGGAGAAGAGTTTTGATGCCTACAAACTAACAGAATTCTGAGTTTTTCTTGCAATTCTGGAGTTTTGGTCCATGGTACGGTTCTGTACGGATTGGGATCCATTCCCAATGATGTGAATTGGTTGGAGAGGAGAGTTAACTCTTTTTTGGTTGTGATTTGAAGTCTTGATTGTGAGTGTTGCTCCTGATATTCAAGATTTACTGTAGGTACCCGGAAAACCAGGGTTTACCTTGGGTTTTTCCTCCTCCATGGCCATATCTTGCACTTTACCAATCTGAGACTCACGAGATTTGGTGAAAGGAAAGTATGGTCAATGTATTCTAGGATTCCAAGAGTGTTTTGCAGGAGGAGCAAGGGAGAGAAGTGTTTGGAGAGACCCTAGGCAGACATCTCTATGTGGCTACCTAGACCTTGAACAAACAAAAGTATCTTGTGTGCAAATGGTGATGGTTCCAGGCGTGTAACCCTGGAATCCCTATTGATTTACGGTTCCCAACATGCCCATGGGATTGTAATTGGCCGGTTCAATCATCCGAGCATAGTTGCTTCACAAAAGAGGCCTAGTTAGCCCTTTTAGGACAGTCAACATCCTACCGGCAAAGGCCTTTATTTTCCAGACCCTGTCCCTTCCTTTTGGGGACTTGTGTAACTTCCAAAAGGGTGTTCGAATCCATAATTTGTTTGCTAAGGTGTTTGCGAAAATTTGAACTTAAAGTCTCTTTACCTGCTAAATAGGGCTACAAGCAGCTAGGCCTAATTGAGTGAGTTTCTTAAGGAATGGGCATGTATCCTTGCAACCGGTGCTTTGTCTGACCTTAGGGAGTCTTGTATGACCCAAAACCGATATGCAAATGATTTGTAACCAATGGAGGTATCATGGAGTGTGTTGTAGCAAGATACCCCTGATTGAGTAGGCAAGAGTCTTGGAGATGGTGAGAAGATTGAACTAAAGTTGTAGAGCCTTACCTTGATAGAATCCCATTATTGTTTTAGGGGGTCAGTGTCATACATTTTGAGGTGTTTGGCAAGTTACAAGGAGGGCTCTGCATCAAGTGGTATCAGAGCTAGTAACGGCTTTGGTAAGGAGATAGAGAATTGAGAGATGTCAGAGGGACAAGAAGAAGAGGTCCCTAGAGGACCAATCACCAACATGGAATTAGCAAAGATTGTGAGAGAGCAGGCCAGTGCTTGCAAGGCAATGCAGAGGGAGCTAGAGAGGTTGAGAGGCAGAGTAGATGGGAAGGAAGATGGAGGCACTCGTAGTGGTGATGAAGGGGATGAGGATGAGATCCCTATGCCGGAGGAAGAGGCGATTCCTCCTGACCAGAGGCACTTCCTTAATGCCCTCAAATTCATGGAGCAGAAGATTGATTTGCCAACTATCACTGGAAAAATGGAACCAGATGTTGTGATGGATTGGATAGACTCCCTATCTAGTTTCTTTGAGTGTGAAGACATTCCAGGACACCAGAAGGTGAAAATTGCTAAGTCCAAGTTGAAGGGAGCAGCCCTAACTTGGTGGAACGTTGTCCAAGAGGAAAGAGAGAAGGACAATAAGCCCAAGATTGTTTCTTGGAAGAGGATGGTTGCCTCAATCAAAGAGGCCTATGTACCCAAAGACTATGAAATACAACTCCATAAGAGGAGACAAAATCTCAAGCAGAAGGAGATGGATGTGAACTCATACACTGAGGAGTTCCAAAAGCTATGCATGAAGTCTAAAACAAAAGAGGAAGAGAGTGAGAAAGTTGCCCGGTCCCTGAATGGATTAAGGTACAACATTCAAGAAGAATTGAACCTTCTTAGCCTGGATACCGTTGGTAGATGCCATCAACTTGCTATCAAGGTGGAAGAGAAGATCAAAAGGAGACGAGCAGAATAATGAAGGAAGAGGAAGATAGCCGAGGGGTGGAAGAAATTTTTTCAGAAGTAAAGGAAATGGTTTTGGAAATCAAAGTGAAACCAGTCAAGAAGGCACTAAAGGAGAGAGTAGTTCCAATAACAATGGAGGATACAATTAGAGAGGTAACTTCAGAGGAAGTAGACCACCATTTAGAGGGAGATCTCAAGGTAGAGGTCCAATTAGATGTTATAACTGCAATCAAGAAGGACACATGGCCAATAGATGCCCGGATAAACCTACTAGTTCCATGGGAGAAAGGAGAAGTAACTTGATTTTAGAGGTTGATTGCCAAAGTGTGGCAAGTGCAAACACATACCAAATTGTCAATACCCCTGACAGCTATGGATACCCTGAAAGAGGTGAAGCTTTGATGATCAGAAGGGTAGTAACCACTATGAAGATGTCTGATAGAGAACCGCCACAGAGGAAGACTCTATTTAGGACCACTTGCAAAGCGGGTGGAAAGGTCTGCAAGGTCCTAATAGATTCCGGTTCAACTGAGAACTTTGTGTCTCTAGAGATGGTGGAGAAACTGAAGTTGAGGAGACTACCTCACCCTTGCCCCTACAAGGTCTCATGGCTCACACAAGGACAACAAGCTGTTGTGGAAGAGCAGGCTTGGGTGGAATTCCAGATTGGAACCTATAGAGATAGGTTGATGTTTGACATTGCAAAGATGGATGCTTGCCATCTCCTATTTGGGAGACCATGGCAGTTTGATTTTAAGGCACAACATGATGGTGCTAGAAATACATATTCCATCACCAAAGATGGTAAGGTGATTGAGTTGCTACCTTTAATGGAGCATGAGGAGGAGACCAAACAAAAGGAGGCCAAGGTGTTGGTATTAGGAGGGAAGCAGTTCATGAAGAACATGGCAAATGAAGGCATGGTCTGTTTTGCCCTTATCCCTATTCCAACAGTAACAAAGGTGGAGAAGTCTGAAGACAAGAAAGAGGACAGATTGAGGTTGATTGACCCTGCAGTGCAGCAGCTACTAGACATATACAAGGGTGTCATCTCTGATGGCATGCCAAGGTCACTACCTCCCATGAGGGACATAAACCATTGTATAGACCTTATCCTTGGATCCACCTTGCCTAATAAAGCAGCATACAAGCTCACACCAGATCAGAATGTTGAGATGGCAAAACAGGTTGAAGAATTGTTGGAATCCGGATTGATTGGCAAAAGTTTGAGCCCATGTGCAGTCCCTGCAGTCTTGGCACCCAAAAAGGAAGGCACTTGGAGGCTTTGCACCGACTCAAGAGCTATCAACAAGATTACTATCAGGTATAGGTTTCCAATGCCTAGGATTGAAGATTTGTTAGATTGTTTGGGGGTGCTAGATATTTTACAAAGGTTGATTTAAAGAGTGGCTATCATCAGATTAGGATTAGGCCGGGAGATGAGTGGAAGACTGCATTTAAAACAAATGAGGGGTTGTATGAGTGGAAAGTCATGCCCTTTGGCTTATCCAATGCACCTAGTACCTTTATGAGGTTAATGAATGAAGTCTTGAGGGATTTCATAGGGAAATTTGTTATAGTCTACCTAGATGACATTCTAGTTTTTAGACAAACCAAAGGAGAACATCTAAAACATGTAGACCTGGTCCTAAGAAGATTGTATGAAGAATAGTTAATGATCAACTTGGAAAAGTGTTTCTTTATGCAGGAAGAGATCATTTACTTGGGATTTGTAATCTCATATGGTGAATTGAAAATGGATCAAGAAAAGGTGAGTGCCATATTGTCTTGGCCTACACCTAGGACAATGAATGATGTTAGAAGTTTCCATGGCTTAGCTACTTTCTATAGGAAGTTTATAAGAGGCTTTAGCCATATTTGTGCTCCTATGCTTGATACAATAAAGGGAGGACAAAAGTGCAGGTTTAGTTGGACAGAAGAAGCAGATAACTCTTTTGAAACACTGAAGAGAAAAGTTGCAGAGTACCCAGTCCTTGCCCTACCTGATTTCAACAAGATTTTCCAAGTGGAGTGTGATGCTAGTCATATGGCTATTGGAGCAGTACTCAGTCAAGAAGGAAGACCTATTTCTTTCTTCAGTGAGAAGTTGAATGAAGCAAAGAGGAGATATTCATCCTATGACCTAGAGATGTATGCTCTAGTCCAATCCTTGAAAAAATGGAGACACTACTTGCTACCAAAAGAATTCATAGTTTTCACAGACAATCAGGCCCTTAGCTTCATAAACAGTCAAGAAAAGTTGAATCACCGGCACATGAAGTGGGTGGAGACCCTACAAGTCTTCACTTTCATTCTTAAGCACAAGAAGGAGTCAAGAATACGGTGGCAGATGCTTTGAGCAGAAGAGTCCTAACTGCAAATCAAATTCAGTTGGAGAGTGTTGGAATAGACTCTTTGAGAGCCATGTATGAGGATGATGAAGATTTTGGAGAGGCCTATAAGGTATGTACTTCATTTGATGAACAGTTTCATGTTGAGTATTCTGAAATTTTGATTCAAAACGGATTGTTGTTTAAGGGTGCACAACTATGCATACCTAAATGCTCTATGAGGTTGAATATAATTAAGGAAAAACATTGTGGAGCAATGGCAGGCCATTTTGGTCTTGACAAGACACTAGATTTGGTAAAAAGACACTATTTTTGGCCCAAACTACAGGCAGATGTCAGGAGATTTGTGGAGACATGTGTGATCTGCCAAAAGGCAAAAGGAAAGTCCACCAATGCAGGCTTATACCAGCCTTTACTCATATCTTCAAGACCATGGGAAAGCATAAGTATGGATTTTGTTTTAGGATTGTCTAGGACAAGGAAAGGATATGACAGTGTTTTTGTAGTGGTGGATAGGTTTAGTAAGATGGCACATTTCTTGCCATGCAAAACCACTTGTGATGCTTCTTATGTAGCAAACTTGTTATTTAAGGAGATTGTCCGAATACATGGTTTGCCTTTGACTATAGTCTCTGATAGGGATGTAAAATTTATTGGTCACTTTTGGAGGACACTTTGGAAGAAGCTTGGTACAAATTTATCCTTCTCCTCAGCCTACCATCCCCAAACAGATGGTCAAACTGAAGTTGTAAACAGGTCACTAGGGAATCTACTAAGGTGTTTGACTAGACAACATGGAGAAAGGTGGGATAGTATGTCTCAGGCATAATTCTCCTATAATGATACAGTGAATAAGAGTATCGGTAAGTCACCTTTCCAGATTGTATATGGCATCCACCCAAGGGGTGTGCTGGAGTTGAGAGAGATACCTCAAGGAGAAGCCATTAGTGCAGATGGAGAAACCTTTGCTACTGCCATAAAAGAAATCCATGACCAAGTTAAGACTCATCTTCAACAATTTGCAGAGAGATATAAAACTCATGCTGACAAAAAGAAGAGAGATGTTCAGTTTGATGTGGGAGACTTGGTGTGGGTTCACTTGAAGAAGGAAAGACTTCCAAAAGGCAGATACACAAAACTGATGCAAATAAAGCTTGGACCCTGCGAAATCTTGAAGAAATGTGGTTCAAATGCCTATGAACTTCAACTACCATCTGATCTTGGTTTGTCACCTATTTTTAATGTTTGTGACTTAACTCGGACTTAACTCTTTATAAGTGTAGTGTTGATGCAGGCGAAGACACAATTCAGGACATTGCTGATGATGACATTCCCAAATATGAACCACCAAAGTTGCATAAGGTTCTAGACACTAAGGTTGCAAAGCGAACCAGGAGCAAGGTTTACATGGAGTATTTGGTGGCTTGGAAAGGACAGCCTGATTCTGAAGCAGTCTGGATGACAAAGCAACAGATCAAAGATCATGGTGCAGACCTGCTCACTCTCATCTCAAGTGGACTTGAGATTTCTTCTTCTGGGGAGTATGGTGCAGGAGCACCTCACCAAACCCTTCAAGATGACAAGTCAGACTCTGAGAAGGGAGGATAAGGCATTAAATATGTCTTTAGAATGTTTTGTATAGGTTTTCAATCATGCATTATGTGTTTGTAATAATGAACCCCATCTTGTGAGCCAAACTCCTATTTTGGCATTTCTATGAGCCAATTAGGACTTTTGGACAATAGGGGATCAAATGTGTTGATTTTTAGTGTTTTAAGATGTTTTAGGAGGGATTAAACTTGACCCAAGGCATTAGGAGGCGAAAGATGACATTTTGACAACTTTTGCAAAAGTTGTCAAAAGTTGACATGAACAACTTTTAAGCACTTTTTGCATTTTGTTAATTTGGAACTCCTCCAACGGTTCTAACCTCTTGATTTTCGGTTGAGAGCAGTTGTGGAATAGTTTATACACCTTGTGGATCCAATTCCCAAGGGGTGATTGTACGGAGAAGAGTTTTGATGCCTACAAACTAATAGGATTTTGAGTTTTTCCTGCAATTCTGGAGTTTTGGTCCGTGGTACGGTTCTGTACGGATTGGGATCCATTCCCAATGATGTGAATTGGTTGGAGAGGAGAGTTAACTCTGTTTTGGTTGTGATTTGAAGTCTTGATTGTGAGTGTTGCTCCTGATATTCAAGATTTACTGTAGGTACCCGGAAAACCAGGGTTTACCTTGGGTTTTTCCTCCTCCATGGCCATATCTTGCACTTTACCAATCTGAGACTCATGGGATTTGGTGAAAGGCAAGTATGGTCAATGTATTCTAGGATTCCAAGAGTGTTTTGCAGGAGGAGCAAGGGAGAGAAGTGTTTGGAGCGACCCTAGGGAGACATCTCTATGTGGCTACCTAGACCTTGAACAAACAAAAGTACCTTGTGCAAATGGCGATGGTTCCAGGCGTGTAACCCTAGTTATGGTCAATGTATTCTAGGATTCCAAGAGTGTTTTGCAGGAGGAGCAAGGGAGAGAAGTGTTTGGAGCGACCCTAGGGAGACATCTCTATGTGGCTACCTAGACCTTGAACAAACAAAAGTACCTTGTGCAAATGGCGATGGTTCCAGGCGTGTAACCCTAGAATCCCTATTGATTTACGGTTACCAACATGCCGATGGGATTGTAATTGGCCGGTTCAATCATCTGAGAATAGTTGCTTCACAAAAGAGGCCTAATTAGCCCTTTTAGGATAGTCAACATCCTACCGGCAAAGGCCTTTATTTACCAGACCCTGTCCCTTCCTTTTGGGGACTTGTATAACTTCCAAAAGGGTGTTCGAATCCATAATTTGTTTGCCAAGGTGTTTGGGAAAATTTGAACTTAAGGTCTCTTTACCCGCTAAATAGGGCTACAAGCAACTAGGCCTAATTGAGTGAGTTTCTTAAGGAATGGGCATGTATCCTTGCAACCGGTGCTTTGTCTGACCTTAGGGAGTCTTGTATGACCCAAAACCGGTATGCAAATGATTTGTAACCAATGGAAGTATCATGGAGTGTGTTGTAGCAAGATACCCCTGATTGAGTAGGCAAGAGTCTTGGAGATGGTGAGAAGATTGAACTAAAGTTGTAGAGCCTTACCTTGATAGGATCTCATTCTTGTTTTAGGGGGTCAGTGTCATACATTTTGAGGTGTTTGGCAGGTTACAAGGAGGGCTCTGCATCACCTGTAATCTTGTTTTGGATGGGTAGCATATTTGGATGGCAATTTTAATTTCGTGGTCTCCAGTTTATGGTTTCCTCTACATATGCAATTTCTTCGAATTCACTATGGTGGTTTTGCATTGGCACAAATATTCAGTTCCACATATGGACTCCATACCTCCAGTGAAGTTGCAAGCAATAGCGATGGGATTGGTTGTAAGACAGGCAGTTTTTCTTAGTCTATTATGCGGGCTTGTATTCTATCAGTTTGCAAATGAAGTTTTTTTTGTTTTCTCCTTCATTTGTATCCTCTAAAATTGATGATCAGGGTGATCATCATTTTGGGTAGTCTTCTTAGGAGGGTCCTCATAAGTTCTCTTCATGCATGTTTTATATCAGAATCATTATCAAAAGATTTGTCTTTGTAACATGCTTATTTCCTTGGAAATATATATAGTTTCCTTTGCATGTCATTACTTTGCAATGAAATGAAGCAAAACATGGCAAAAATCGAAAACCCAAATCAGATTTGAAACAACATCCTAGTTCAGGATATTTCAGGATTGACATTGAGGGATGAGAGGAAGTGTTTGTGTAGCAATCTTATGCGAATTGGTGATGTTTGTTATTGTTTCACATGAATTGATAATGCAAGACCTAAACTTTCAGTCACCATGGGCCTTTTGTCTTGTATTTTTATAGGATTTTTGTTTACAATTGCAATCTAAGGATTTTATCATCTATTGCTAGGAATGATGGATGAAGTGAATGATACATGGATAGGGAGAAATACTTTACAGGAGATCAAATCAAGAAAAGAGGTTGATAGATGGACAATGTAATGTCCCCTCCTAGGAGGCTGCCAATTCCTATAACTTAACAATAGTTCTGATCTGATCTAATCGACGATCATGTCCCTGGATGCTTTTGACTCCTTTCCTTTATATCTCTCAATGTGAGGGAGAGGTCACACCTCTTCATTATGGATGCCCTTTGGCAAGAGACACACCCTTTCACCTTTAGCACCCTTTGAAAGTTGCCAACTCTTCATTACTTCTGCCCTTTGAAAGGGACACAACCTTTCACAATCAGATTTGCACTTCATATTTAAATTAGATTTGCACTTCTGATTCCCAAATTATCCCCCTCTCAAAATGAGGTTCTCTTCTCCCTTTTATATACCATGTTTGAGGGAGTCACAACTTTTCCTTCCATGTCTTTTGACCATTCATTAAATTAACTAAATTTCAATTATATTATTTTATATTTTAATTTTAATTTTATTTTTATTCTTTTCTATTTTAATATTATTATTATTATTTATTATTAAATTCTATTCCAAAGTGGGGACATTACAGTTTACCCCACTCAAGTTTGCTTGTCCTCAAGCAATGATCATTGAATGTTCAAAATGATTCCCAATATGAAATGGCTTTCCAAACACTCATAGAATAAACATGCTGCTACTTTTTTTGTAAAAACTCTAGTTCTTGCCTTAAATCACCATTTTATGTGAAACTACAAATGGAACAAGATGTGTACCTGATTGAGATCCTGCAATAGGTTAGGAAACCATTGGAACTAATAATATAAATCTTTAAAGAAAGATAATTAAGCATAAATTAACTTAACCAGGGTCTGGTCCAACTCTGTATAGGAGCTCAATCATAAGAAAGTGGGAGTAAGAGGAATGATGAGGTGTCCAAGAGGCCGTCTACCCTAGGCCCAAGTGCGGAGTGAAAGCCAGATCCCTCTTGGCCTCATGGACCATCGGTCAAACTACCATGAGGTGGGCTACCTAGTGAGGTATCCTATCATTGTTCCCCTTCATCACTTCCATCCTTGTCCCCTTAATAATCAATTATGATAGAGTTCGGAAAGATACAATAGGGTGTCCTAAATGTCCTTCCCCTCTAAGTCCAAGAGTGGTGGACTTCGTCTTACACCCCCTTGGCCTCATGGGACCATCGGTCAACTACCATGAGGTGGGCTACCTAGAGGAGGACCTCATCACCGTTCTCCCTCTTTGTACTTCCTTATAATACTACCATGGTAGTTTGCTCAACATATGCATCATAGGGTGTTCTTCATACAAAAGATAATATGAATTACATATACATTTTATAATTATGTAATTTAAGACGAGTTTTCTCTCATCCTTGTCTCGCATCACTTCTTAAATGGTTTGCACAATATCATAGATATCACTTAATGTTAAGAATTTATGATTAGATGCATGACACACATATAGGACCTCAAATACAATGTTCCTAAATAAATGTCTATAGTAATCATAGACACTCATGGAGCAAACAATCACATCATATATGAATCAAACACGAAGCATACACATGGATATCTACAAACACGGAGCATAAATGTGAATACACATATTGTTAGATTCTTTTTCCTTAACTAGGATGATTCATAGATTCATCTTTAGATTCTTTACCCTGCAAGATGGCAAGATCATTGCTCTGATACCACTGTAATGTCCCCTCCTAGGAGGCTGCCAATTCTTGTAACTTAACAATAGTTCTGATCTGATCGATGATCATGTCCCTAGATGCTTTTGACTCCTTTCCTTTATATCTCTCAATGTGAGGGAGCGGTCACACCTCTTTATTATGGATGCCCTTTGGCGAGAGACACACCCTTTCACCTTTAGCACCCTTTGAAAGTGTGCAACTCTTCATTACTTCTGCCCTTTGAAAGGGACACAACCTTTCACAATCAGATTTGCACTTCTTATTTAAATTAGATTTGCACTTCTGATTCCCAAATTATCCCCCTCTCAAAATGAGGTTCTCTTCTCCCTTTTATATCCCATGTTTGAGGGAGTCACAACTTTTCCTTCCATGTCTTTTGACCATTCATTAAATTAATTAAATTTTAATTATATTTAATTATATTATTTTGTATTTTTATTTTTATTTTAATTTTATTTTAATTTTTTTCTATTTTAATATTATTATTATTTATTATTAAATTCTATTCCAAAGTGGAGACATTACAGACAACATCAACGATGCTCGAGATAATGCACATGGGACACTACCATATGAAGATCAACAATTTTAAGTCATTGGAGAAGTATGGTGGCAAAATTTAATGATGAACACTCCAACAATGCAAGGAGTTACTTTACAATGAGGGATTCCACAAAGACACCAAGTTATACAAGGAAAAGGATGGATAAAGAACGTTCAATAAAATGACATGAGGGATGAAGGACTCTACAATACAATGAGGAATAGTTCAACCACATGGAGGATTGAGTTACACAAAGAGGCAATATCAAGAAATACGACATGAAAAGATGCTACAACAATCTTGAATTTCCTTCAGAAATCCAAGAATAAAGGGTCAGTGCAAGAAGGTAATTTTGGTTCAGGATGTTACACCAAGGAGATACTCCTCTATCAATACAAGATCCAAGATGAAATGTTGTACAAAGGGGAAGTTCAGAAGCAAAAGGATGAAATTGTGCAAATATGATCACCGAAGCAGATAATGTCAAAAGAGTTAAGCAAAGTCAAAAAGTCGACTTGATCTTACAAAGATGATAAAATTTGGGAATATCTCCCATCTTCATCACATCGAGCAACCAGATAGTGTTGAGTATCAAGAGATATTGCTCAATCACAAACACTTCTTTGTGATGATCCACAAAACAAGGCAAATTGAGGTGGCATCCAATCATCATTAAGCCAATCAAGCTGTGACAAGTCAGCACGTCCAAGTTCAGTGAACCTAACTCATCTAGTGAGGGAGCAAGTGACACATGGCTCTACATCAAATATTACATACCTAACCTATTTCCCTATTGGTTAGAATTCAAGGAAGGACATGTGTCCATCATTGCAATTATTTCATTGGTCGGAATAGAGTTAGTTGTAGCTAACCCTAATTAGGGTTTTATTGTTAAATCTTGGCCGTTGATTTGAGAATCAATCTGAGCCTTCAAAATGTAATGAGTCCTCTATATAAGACTCAACTCTCTCATTTGTAAAGGTTAATAGTTAATAGTCAGACAGTTAGTAGCAATTAGAGTTAGTAGTAGAGTAGGGGGAGGAAGCTAGAGATTGTTGCCAAGATTTGTGGAAATAAATACTTGATTTCATTGAAGTTATAGTGGATCTTTGTGTTGTTTCTACATTTTGCATGGTTTCTTGTTACTTATCAAGATTAATTAGAGTTCATTGATTATGGTGGATGCTTATGAAGATGTTGTGATGAATTCCTTGGTTCATACTTTTTGTGGTTTGGTGATTGTAAGCTACAATGTAAAGTTAGCTTGAGCTAATTATTAAGCTAAGTTCGATTGTGGATAATTGTTCAAGTTGCGCTAGTATTGGGTATTAGGGTGATAAATTTGTAGTGTGAAAATCTTCCATTTCCTTATAAGATTACTGTTATCACTTGAACCTGCACCCCTGTTTGCTAAGCTATCAACTCAGCAGGCTTGTGACACATGGGAACCCTCCTAGGCCTGTGGGTTGCCTAAAAAATGAAGTGAACCTCCAGAGTAAGCTGGTTCTTTTCAGATTCTGCACCTAAACTAACAATTTCTTCAGGGAAAAGAGTAAGGAGGAGAACATGTAAAACTAAAAATTAAATCTAAGGTGATTGCACCAGATGGTATTTTTTGAAATCTAACTAAGCAAAAGACACACAGTACAACAGTGATAATAAACCTCTTTTACACTAACCAACAACCCATGATCTTTGCATCAATGCTTCATAAGAAGGCTGGATAATCACAGTCCTAAGAGGAAAATCCTTTTCACAACCTAAGACTATTAATCACTAAAACACAGCTTATGACCTGCAAGTAGTATATATATTTCTGCATAAGGCATCAAAAGGAAATGTAAATTTTAAGGGGGGCAAAAGCCAACCACCAAAGAACTGACTAACCCTGAAGATGCAATAACAGAGAAAGATGAGAAGTAGAGAAGTAAACCGAGCTATTATCCTTGCCAAACAGGTATCACCAAGCTTTATAACTCCTGAAAATGTGTTACAAAGACATCCCTTCCTGTAGAGAGAACTAAAAAATTACAGTCTGCTCCAAGATGAATGAATCAGAACCTTTACCAAAATGAAGGCTTCCAGTATATATGCCTTTTTCCAAAGTTATTAAGAAGACTCCACCTCCTCATTTTAGGTCGAGCAAACTCAAAAAACCTACTTTTTGGGCCTCAAAAATATCTGAAAAGGGATAAACCTGAGCCAAAAGGTCAAGTCATCCATTCTGCAACCATAAAACCTCATAAATGCATCATAAATGACCCTGAAATGTCTCTGACAGGCCTGCAAGCCTTCATAAATGCAAAAATAATCCCTCCCTGATCTCCAAACAAAATATCTAATAAAGTGATTCTTTTAAAAATTTATTATTATCTGGTCAGACATTTGTTTGATTTTATTTTCATTTATATTTAAAGGTTTTAATAATATAAAAATAATAGAATTATTTTTATCTAAAGTGATAAGTAAATCACCTTAATAAGATAATTTTATTATTTTTATTTATTAAATAATAAAATGTAATAAAAAATATATTTAATAAAAGTGTTTGATTTACACTTTAATAAATAGAATTTTTTATTATATTTTATTAATTTTTAAATATAAAATAAAAATAAAATAAAACCTATGTTTGATCAGATACTGATAAATAATAAAAAAAGAAAACCTTATTAAAACATTTGCTTACATTAATTGGAGGGTGTATTTTTGAGTTTTAAAATTACTTGCTAAGTAATTTGCAAGTGGGGACATTAAGTGATATAAGATCACTTAGGAAACAAGAAAGAGTTTACAAAGTTTTAAAGTGATCTAAAATCACTTAGAAAACATGGCGAACTCTACCATGTGGCCTCCATTCATCTTGCGTGGCATAGAAAAGAAGGGAAAAGAATGCGAAGGAAATAGAGATGATTTTTTATGAAGATATTTTAGGGGAAACATAACCCTAAAAGTTTCATTTGCCTCTTCACTTTTGATGTTCGACACTTCTGGAAACTTCGCTCTGCATCCTTCTGGGCGCCGCTAGGGTTCGAACTGGGCACGAAGGGAGGAAAAAATCACACATCCTTCAGCTCTGGGCGCCGAAATGAGTGCTGGGCCTCCGCCTTTTGCTTACGGCCTGCTCTTTGTCTGCGTTTTTTGCTAGTTTCGGGCCCAGTTTAGGGAGCCGCCATGGAAATCTCTTGCGTTTCTGAGCATTTTCTGGGCGTTCGAACTTGGTTTCCTTGCTTCCTTCATTCTTCACAGGTTCGCTATCCTTTACTGATTCTCTTCTTTTCGGAGGGCCACATATTTTTTTTTTTTTTTTTTTAAGAACTTATAACACTAAAACAGAAAGATTTCAATGAGTATGGGTTTTATTTCCTTGTTACAAAACAATCACATAGTTGTGAAAGTGTAGCTCCATGCTTTTCAATTTCTTCCCACAGGCTTTGTTGTATGGTGTGACATGTTCTAATAGGCTAATTCTGACTCTCTCATGCAATATTGCTGCTTGCTTCTGAGCATAAGAGAATTTCCTGAAAACATGAAATAACATATCGGACATCATCCTCGTATCCTTATTTATATTAGTATGCAACACTGAATATAGGAGATATGTCAACTCCTTCGACAAATTCAAGCTGATATAATCGTCCCCAAACTTCCTTAGGATAACACATGGTCCAACCTTCTTGAACTTCAATCTATTTAAAGCCCCTTTAGGAAACACTTTCTAATTCACACGATGACTAGGTCTCCTAATTTAATTTCCTTCTGCCTTTTATATCAATCAGTGTCTGTTTTATGCTTCAGAGTACTCTGTTCCCAATGTCTTTTCACATTCACATGCAATTGCTGCATTTGTTATGCATATTCTTCTGCATCATCACTATTTATTCCTTATTTTGGTGGGTTTATCAAATCTGTAATTCCTTTGAAATTGTTTCTTGTATGTTACATGAAATGGCATAGACCATGGTGAATTGTTGCATGCAAACTCTGCCTGAGGTAAACCCTGGGTCCACTGTTTTGGCTTGTCTTCAGCTAGACATCTCAGTAGGTTCTTATGTAACCTATAAATGACTTTTGTCTGTCCATCTGTTTGTGGGTGGCATGCAAAACTGAATGGCAACTATGTATTCATCTTTTTTTGGAAGAGTCTTCCAAGAGTAGCTACAAAACTTCATATTCCTGTCCATATTATTGCTTTTTGGTGGACCATAGATTCTCATTATCTCTTTGAAGAATGAATCATCAACCTGTGAAGCACCATTAGTCTTCCCACAAGACATAAAATGGGCCATTCAATAATATCTACAAAACAACAATGAATACAAATTCTAAATATCACTGTGTTTTGGGTGGTCTAAAAATAAAATTCATTGAAATATTCTCCTATGGTCCATTAGGCAAAGGGAATGGAGTTTACACCCCTATTTTGACCTCTCCCTTTTGCAATCTGGCCAATCCTGCATCTTTCCACAATTCTGCTGACAGCTCTCCTTAAGATAAGCATAATATTGCTCCTCTGCTGCTAATTTTTTGTCTTGACTAAAACGGCCTTCCAATCTCCTACTATGCAGCTTCCTAACCAACTGCTACCTCAATAAGCTTACTGGTATGCACAATTGTTTCGTCTCACACAGAAAAATGTCAGGATGAAGAAGATCCAGATATGAAGTCCTATTAAATGCTGCTGGAAATTTACAAACCTTTCATGATCCTTTAAAGTCTGTCATCTTCATATAGTTACTTCAGACTTGCGAATTAGTGAACCTGATTAATTTTGTGGCAAGCAATGTGACCCTTCTGCTTATAGCATCTGCAAAACAATTGGACTTTCCAGCTTGGTGCTTCAATGTGAAGGTATACTCCTTGCAATCCAATTTGATATGTCCAATCATTTGTGGACAAGTCTATTGATCCATCTCGAAAGCCTTCTAATTTGACCTTGGAAATGCCTGCTCCCACAAAATCATAATGTGGTCCACCATTCTGTAAACCCACCGTCATGCTCAAGAAAACAATGTCATTTTTTTCCTGCCCTTAAATGAATAGCTTTTTCATACTTGAATGTGATATCATCCCCATTCCCTGATGCACTTCCTATAAATTCATTATTGATGAAGAGGTGCATTGCATGTCCCCTCGACTCAACTATTAGCACTGGCAGCAACCCATTACTAAAAGAAATTGGTTCCTTTTTATCAACCTGCAGACTTGTTGTGTACCACAAATAATCAGTGGTGTCTTTTGTTGTATTGAAGACAACATTTTTTACAATCCGGAAGGATGCTCACAGACCACGTAGGCAAGCTATAAGTGTTTCCATTAGATGTTGTAGTTAAATCTTTTGTCTTATCGGTATTGGCAATGAATGTTGAACATGTTCCTGAGTCTGTGTAGTAAAGGTGTGCCTCTAAACCAGGTCCAAGATAGCGATATTCATGCTCTGAGCTTATCATAGCTGGTTCACAAGGTTTAATAGCTCTATGTAGATCTTTAATGTGCCCCCATTTTGGTTATCTCACCATTCTAAAAGCTGATTGCCATTGACACTCACAGCTGATTCAAGTACATCCTTGTCTGATTCTGGAACAACATCACTCCAAGATTCTGGGTACCTCAAGTCCACTCGGACCAATTTATACCTTGGAGCATTTTTATTTGTCCGGGATGTGAACTCAGTATCATCATTTGCAACAAGGGCATATTCTGCTTCAAAATTATCAATGAGCTTCTGGAATGGAAGCATCTCCTCCTTGCCTTTGAAACTCTCAATACCTTGAGGAAGGGTATTGAGATCACAATAATAGAGCCTATTCACAGGATCACAACCCTCTGTAATATATAAAAGAATATACTTTCCATCCTCAGATACATCGGCCCCAACTAACCACTCAGGATCTTCTGGATCTTTCCAACATAAAATATCTTCAGATTGCTCCGTATCCAAGAAATGATAAAACAATTGATAATTAAGGTTGACATTAATTTCTGTTCCTGCATCTTCCTAACCAACTGGAACAAAACAAAATGGGTCAACAAGACTTGTCTAATCATGACCACTGTGTACTCCTTTGATAACTTCACTGCTGTGTGCATCTCTGAATGACTGTTTGGACTGAAAATGGTGAAAAACAACATCAAAAACCCTCCCTTTGTCATCTGCCACTTAATGCTGCGCATTAAAAATAGATATTTTATGAAAACTGTAGCTGCCATTTTAACATTATTCTCTTAAAATCTGAATATTATTTCCAAGGACGCGGCTGTCTTGAATTTGTTGAAATGTCTGATCAATCACGCCTTTTCCAGTTTATCATAAAAAATCTTTTAGGCTTGATGCATAAAATGTCGTCTTGTTGATCATTTGTAGATATTTGCACATCTTATTCACGTTCTAAAAAAGAAGTCTCATCATGCTTATTGGCTGATAATGTGACTGCATACTTGCGTTTTTGTTACTCTTCTTCCTTTTATCACCAGCTCTGACATGATTTGATTGTATGAAACCTTGCCATTCTTCACATGAGCTGGGCTCAACCCTTGTGGGAGCCGCATTCATCTCCACTCATCTTTGTGAATTTCATGACCAGCAAGCTGTCCTTTCTTTTTCCTGCACATGAAACGAACCTGTTAGCAAAAAATGCATATGTATGGTGATTTTCCTTTGATCTGATTTTTTGCCTTTCGAGATTCCTTTGTGATGCGAGTTATATGCATTTGATGCATGTAGGGATCATATATATATATATGCGTGCATTAGTACACATGTTGGAAATGCAGTCAGCCATTGCTTAGAACAAAATGTTCTAACGCATTGCTTGTTTCAACCTTTTTTGCAGATATCAGAAGGAAAGCATCAACGGACCAGGGTGGAGCAGCAAGACAAAGGCGACATCGAGCGTACCTCAACTGTTCCAGTCATTCAGGCAATGACTGGTTCCATTCTCGACATGCCTTTCCTCATTTTTTCCTTTGTACTTGTGCATACATATATGTATATTTCCTTTCTGCACTGGATGCACGTAGCTAGTCTCACGGCTCTTTGTGTGGGACGCATGTTTGAATATGAATAAAATACTTTTCCTTTTGAATGAGATGTTTCTCTCTTTGTTGTTACAGACTAGAAGTACTCAGAAATACCATCTTTAAATCACTCCTTAGTACAGTTGGAAACACAAAAATAGAGAATTGGTACACACTAGCTTTCTTTTGTTTATGCTAGCATTTCTTAACCTATTTTTCAGCCAGGAGCGAAAAATAGGTAACAATTACATCAAGTTTGTGTAGTTGTCATCATCATGATGAAGCAAAGCTTGGTTTGAGGGAATTTGTCTATCTAAGTATCATCCATTGCCATCCTTATTCTTAGGATTAGTATAGGATCTCTAAACCCTTTATCTCTTTTATCTTACTTTTCTAGTGAGCTGAATAAGATCCCACGTTCCAGCAGTGTTCATAAATGTAAGTCCCCTTGTGATTCCAGAAAAGTCACATTATAAACACCGAGTCTATCTCAAGCATTAAGTCAAATTGTTTGCATTGTAAACCTTGGAGTCATCTCATTTGATCATATTCATTAGCATATGAGGTTTCTTTGTTCAAGAGAGGATAGAATACTTATGTTATTTACATGGATGAGATTGAAGGTTTTCTCCAATGACATATGCATTAACTATGGTTGTATTATACATCACGTTTTAATCACAATACTGCTTTTGTTGATGATGTGATCCTTCTCCTTCATATATGGGTAGTACAAATGGAAATTGATGCTTTTGATTTGTTTTATGAGTTTTTTTAGCTTGCAGTCAACCAAAGTAATTGTAACACTAAGGTTTAGTCTTCAACTCCCCCAAGGATGCTCTTTCTAGATTTTAGTTCCTCTACAAAGAGAAGGCAATTGAGATTGTGACTCGTTGGATGTACTTGGGTGCCAAGTTTACTATATATCCTTTTACCACGAAATATTAAAGCCTATGCTACAATTGTGTCTTTGCAATAGATATGCCTCTTTCAATTTTGAAGCATCAATGATTTTAGAATCATCTCAACAGTATTCCTTTGAAGTTGTGCCTCTATAATGCAATTATTGAATCCACAATTATTTATGGATTGGATGTTTGGTGGCCCAATTGAAGATCTATTAATTGGGTTTGTATTAAGAGGTTTCCAATTATCATTCTTTAGTGTATGGCCTATGGTGAATGGATTATCCAATAGTACATTGTCCAAGATGAGTTTTCTGCCCAACTCCTTTTTGTAGAGTATTTTCAAGCTTGCTTCATTTATTCAAAGAATCAAATCCCTATATCATTCAACACAAGGCTGTGAAAGATAAGAATATTTAACAATCTATTCTTCTAAGAGAATTGCCTCCCTGGTCTCATTGACAAATTGACTAATGAGACTATTTGGCCTCTTCCATCCATTGGCATCTCTATTGATTGGCTCCCTTGAGTTGTGTGTCTTGGATGCCTTCTTGTAGGTCTTCTTCCTTTGAAGGAGGTGATTTATTGGACTTTTAAAGGCAACACATATTGTTTGGACATTCATATTAATTGGACCTTTTCCTTGTAGCCTCTCAACCACGAGTAGAAATTTTGTGTAGAGAACTTCTTATGGACCATCATTTTAATTAACTATCTCTAACATCATTGGACACATGCATTATCTTTGTTGATCAGATGAGGAAGTGCTCCCATTAGTTAGGAATTGAGTCAAGTTACCATATCTTGCATAAGATGAGGATTGGGAACAATCAACTCTATTCCCTCCAAGAGGTGGAAATCGAGGAGCACTTCATCTTCACGTGTCATGCAAACAATGAGATTTGTGGAGGCACTTCTACTACCTTGATAAAAGGTGTCTGGCCTTCTTCAAATATTTATCACTTTTAGACACATATCCTTATTGAGGAGCTCCACAACCATTTGGTTGATTACCTACTTTCATTTTTTCATGATTGTGAGGGTGCTAAGTGTACTTTATAAATTGTTTATTCACATACAATAGATGAAAAATCATTAAGATAACAAAAATCATTCCATACCTCTCGACTAAGACACCCCATATTGGTCATGCTGATTCTAGGTCACACAAGTTTGATCTAGTTACTTCTAGCCCTTGGCCTATAGTCTAGGAAGTGAGGCAAGTAAACATTACCCATTTATTCTCTACAACTAGATATTGACCTAAGAAGTTACAAGGGAGCACTTTGCTGGCTCTTAGGATTGTTTGGCTAAATATCATTAACTTTAGATGCTTTATGATGGACATCATTAGGCCATGCATTGACCCTTTTTGCAATAGTTAAGGATGTTGTCTACATTTGAGCATTGAGACGAGAATGCTATAGGTTTCAATAGGATTATATCAACCATTTTCTAGTAAAGGAATAAAGTCATGTGAGAGATGTCTTCATGTCCCCTTTGGTTGAAGGTAATGATTCCTATGATGACATGCCATTTACAATTAGAAATAGAATTTAGCAAGTTGGTTTGAATTAGCCTTATAGTATGTCATTAACCATAGAGGCATTCTATTATATGGTTAAACTGTAAATAATAAATTGTACAAAAAAGGGGTATAACTCTAGTCAGCATAAATATTAATGCACACCACAACATACATATATAACATAGTTGCTAGGAGATGAGAACTAGCATTCTTATGGTAGATGGGGATGGGCATTAATCTATGCTCCACCAAGTTTTTGGGATAGGGATGGTAGGGGATGTGTTTTTGGTACGAGGTTTTTTTTGGCCATTTTTAGGGGATGTTTATTAAAAATAAGGGAAAATTTCAACGAATAAGGAAATTTAAAATATTCATATGATAACATCGATAAAGCATTCATCATAGACATTATAGAACCTTTGTGAGCATCCGTAATTGAATAGGAATTATATTCTTTATATATGCATGCAAGCACAAGTTAATAAAGACATGCTTGATTGGTGTATATACTCAAGTGAGGGATTTATTATTAAAGTTTTCTTGAACCTTCAAGATTGTATGTTTTGTTGTCAAACTCATTAATAAAAAGGAACAATTAAGTAAAAAGATAATTGGTTATGTTCTAGGTTGACCTCAGTTGGGATACAAATAGATGGGATTGTATGATTGATACATTTTTTTATTATGAAAATGGCATTAACCACCAATTATGACTTAACTCGTATTCAGTAGTAGAATTATTGTGGCATGCCAACTTTGTCTATGGTAGTCCTTGTATACTAAACAAGTTTTCTAATGTATGAAACAAGATAATCCCTGACTGTGAATACGTTGAGATTTGTAGAAGGGGATATCTATTTTGTAGACTTTGTGATCATGATTCATCATTAGTTTGATGAGGGTTTGGGGGTAATGCCCCGAACAAGGCAAAGGGTAGCACCCCTAGTAAGGTTGATCCCTTGTGAAGTCCAATGACAAAAGCGTTTCTTGTTGTGATACAAGGTGGTGGAGGCCCTATCACCAGGCCAAAATGAATACCTTCAAAACCACATAGACCTTCATGGTGCACACTATTTTCATTAGTTTTTGTTAATCCTAGATGGGCATTTCATAAACCAAATAGGCATTGAAAGGTTGTAAGTTTTTTTTGAAGTAACTATTAGGGAATGACTAGGGCCCCACAATAGATGAGGGATTTCTAGATGTTCCCTAGACGAGAAACATCTAGACATCAGACATCCCTTGGCCATCCCCTGATTGTCCCATAACATACCTTGTAATTTTTTTGGCGTCTTGAAGACATTTCCTAAATTTTGATTGAAAAGAGGAAAGGGTGGGGACATTTCCTACCCATCCCGCATCCTTGAAATATCCCAATATGGGATGGGGTCATTGGGATGGGGTCATTTTTGGTAGGGGATGCATCCTCAAGGAAAACTCATATTAAGATGCCACAATTAAAAAGAGCAGATGGATTGTTGGAGACAACAACTATGAAAAAAATATTTAAATCTTCAAATTTAGAGAAAAAAAACTATTGTGTGCTGATCTAGAGGGTTGGGGTGAAAAAGATAGGGTTAATTAGAAAGAAATTCTTGTTGGTTCTTTAAATGGTTTGGATAAATCTTGCAATTTGTTTTGGCTTCTTTTATCTACTTGGATTTTATGGTTCATCTGGAAATCTAGAAATGAGGAAAAATTCCAAGGCACAACGAGGGCACTTATTAAGTCTATTAAAAGACTCATGTTCCATGATGTTTCTGTGCTGGTCACCTTGACAATGGAGTTATCCAAAGATAAGTTTGTTAAATTGCTGAAGGGAGGTACAATGGAGGTAAATAGAGCTGAAATCAAATATGGACAACACTGGCTGTTTAACAGATCAGACAATAGCTCCTTCATGAGAGGATATTTGGAATACCAGAGGAAATATAATAAAAAATTCTCAGTTGAGACATTGAAGAAAGACCTATGATTCTAGGGAGGACTATGCTTTGATATCAACAATGGTGATGACTTCACAGTTGAGGTTGTAAGGTCAAATGACAACATATCAGAAATTAAACCCCCCTTGGATGGAATGACCTGGATGAATTCAGTGATAGTAGAAGTTTTTGAGAATTTTTTTGATTAAATTTTGTATATGGTTGTAATGAATGATATGAATAACTCTATCAATCAGGTTTATTATTTGCTATAGACAGAATATATGGACAGTTCTAACGCTCAGGTACAGATCTCTTTTTTCCTATACACATGGTATATGGGCAGATCTTATGGAGTGATGAATATAATACAAGAATAGATTGGTATAGACAGTTTTTTGTTAATGCCAAGTCAATGAATTTGCATGGTCTATATCTTTGTTGTGATCTTGCGTGGGCTGTCATTTTGCTAGTTCAAGACAATGTGAGGCTTGAAAAGCCAAGAAATATGTATCTTGTTTGATATACTATCTATAATACAAAAAAAATTTAGAAAAAAAACACTGGCTTTACAGCTTCAAAAAATTAAAAAGCTTAAAAATTGAAAAAACTAATATCATCAAGTATTGAAAACAGTGATTCAAGAATGGATATGCTAGTATCTATAGTTTACAAGGCATCCGTCATCAGTGTGCTCATAAGAGTAGAGTTTGTCTCATCATTCAGTGATAAAAGGACTAAAGAGAGAGGTGCCATAAAATTGAAAATATACTTCAAAATTATGAGATTAAAACTAAGATGACTTAATGAGAGTGTCTTTAATAAGATAATGAGACTGTTTTTTTCATCAAACTGCTGTTCTGGGTGATCTAGTTAACTGTATTGCAAACAAAACTGCTCTTAGATGGTTAAGATTCTTGAAAAACATTTCTGTATTTTGTTCTTCATTCTCCCATCTGTCTGAAACATATTTTACTTTAATTTTGACCAAGGGACGTAAAAGTTATGATATTTCAAACAGTCTTTTTTCACTGCAAACAGCAGATTAGAAAATTGATAAGTGATTATAAGAAGAAAAAATGTAATTTCAACGGGTATTTTAATTATATGTACATGTATTTTTTTTTTTTGAGTGATATCATCCCTTCCATAGTATTTTAGAAATGTTTCTAGATTTTAAAATTAGCAAATGAGGAAATAAAACCCTTATTTTTATATCTGTTAGTCTTGAGTGGAATATAGAATTTTGTCTGGGATATGAAATTGTTTCCTTGACAAAGTCCTTGGTAAATGTTATTTCTTTGAAAATATGTTATTTGAACTAATGCCCTTTGGGATTGTCTTCTCGATATTGTTTATCCACCTTTCAGAATGCCAAGATATCACAGTGAGATGATCGAGACATTCTATGTTGTAAACTTTGACTCTAATTGATGACTCTTATAAGAACATTGTTTGAGTTGTTTGTGTTCTCTTCCACAATATGTTTACCAATAGACAAGTGCATTATGCGTTGCCTGAGCATATAGGTGTACTAGCTTGATAGAGATTCACTCAGTGAACTAGATTCCATCATGCATGATGCTGCATACTACTAGATCCTTTGTGATGGATCAGGCTTATCTAGTGTAGTAGCATGGGGAAGCTAACACTTCATGGTAGGGTGGATATCACCTTGATGATGCTTTCTCTCTCTTTTGCTTCAAGTTATGAAAAAACAATAAATGAAGATTTTGAGTGTGGTACTACATTACCCGGGGATGTGTCTCCAGGCTAAAATCTCCCACCCCCGTACCAGGGACATTTCAGGGACTTGGAGACAGCCAGGGGACGTCCCCCCTGCTGTCCCCAAATTGCAAAATTTGTGGGAAATGCCCCAGAAACTTGGGTATGATAGTGATTCTCAAAGGGGACATCCCCTCATCCCCTGGACGATTAGGGACGCTTGTGATGTCCCCTAACCGTCACCTTTTTCCCAGCACATTTAAAAATTAAAAAATAGGCTAAAATGCTTTAATTTTTTTTTTAATTTCTTTTTGTGGTCCCCACACCTCAGCAATAGTACATTTCTGGGATGGGGAATAACTGCATTTTGAGAGTGAAATATCGATGGTTGCCATTTTTGTTTAGTTTGTTTCAATAAATAAGTTATTACATATTCAAATCTATTGGTTGTCCACATTTTGGAAGGCATGTTGCATTATATTTACAGATCAGACATTTAATAAATTTTTGGGAGGTAATTTTGATTAGGTAATTTAAATTTTCACTGATATGAAATGTAAACAGGTCTTAATCATAGCCAAAAGCACTCAGAAATATGAATAACAGCTTGGTAATGAGTTTCACAAACACCGAAAACTTGTTAGTACATAAAGAAGCTGTTGTAGGTCATAATAGTAATGGAATACTATCAAAATATCTTCCAACTAGAAAGAAACAATGAACTACATGCAAACAAGTGCTGGCATATTAACTATGAATGCATATTGAGTATTGACAATGACTTCTGAACACAAATGTGGTATGCTAAGGTTCTATAATGTACATATATATGCTTTATCCATGTTTTCATATGAATATAATGTATATATACATGCTTTATCTATTTTTCATATGAACATTTAAAATTTTCCCTATATTTTGTATAGCTGTCCCCCTGCCGTCCCCAAAATTGGCAAAAAAATTTGCCGTCTCGGAAACTTGTCCTGCTGTCCCTATCTCAGAAACTCAGGGTAACATAGGTGTGGTATCATATATGTGGATATTGTATTTGTAACATCAATATTTGCATTTTATAGTTATGCTAAGTATGTTTGCAATCACACAAAAATATTTTGAATATTTTGTACTAATTGTAATGATTATAGAATCATAGTATATTTATAAGAAAAAAAAAATAGTCTAATATTTAACTTTTTTGACTCTGGATTCTATTTACTTTACTCATTATTCACTATATGTTATTAATGATTATGGGGTGGATGTTACACCAAGAGTTAGGGTACAGGTTTCCAAGTAGTAATAATATATACACAAACCCGTGTATTACAATGTCATATATTGTTTATTATCTAGCTTACCGGGTTCGCCTCCCCCCTCCCTGGTTCGGGTCCGGTACGGTCTGGGTCCCTGGTTCAGGTCTAGTCCGGCCTTGGTTCAACCAGGGTTCGAATCTCCCAAAGGGGGTTCGACCTGGTTCGAACCCGGGTGGACCAAGTCGAACCCGGGCGGACCCAGGTCGAACCCAGACGGCTGGGCGGCCCAAAACGCACTTTTTTATGCAAAATTTTAGTTTTTTTTTTAAATCCGCCATGTAAAAAGTGAAACTTATACCCTAAAAGTGACTTCTAAAACATTATATTCACTCATTTGACCTCATTTGTGTTGCAAACAAAAGTTTTATGAGAGCAAGTTGAAGAAAGGGTGAACAAAATTTGGCTTCCACGATCAAATAGGAGGAGTTGAAGACTGATTTTTGAAGCTTCAACAAGTGCCGCAGCATCATTTCCATACATTTGCAAACTCCCATTGCCTACAAGAGGTAGATTTTTTAACATTTTTTTCCAACTATTTTTGTTTCTCAAATTTTCAAACATTAAACATTAATTGTTTTTCATTATTTTGTTTTTATTTTTGAATATGTTTATGTTATTTCTTTCCATAGGAAAGAAATGGAATGGCATCTACCTCTTCCTCCATTGGCAATGAACAAACAATTACAAAACAAAGAAATGATTGGAATTCTCCCTTATGGAAGTATGTTGACATTTTAAGCCCACTTCCAAGAGGTGGGGGATTCCATTGGAGATGCCAAGGATGTGGTATTGAACGTAATAGTTCATATTATCGGGTAGTAAGCCATTTGTGTGGAATAAAAGGAAGAGGCATCAAAAAATGCCCTGCAAAAGATGGTAACCCTATACCAAATGAGATAGTGATGAAATATTTTAAGGAGCATGAGGAGGCAGAAGAGAGAGAAGCCCGTAGATTGACTCAAACCTCTGCAAAGAAAACAAGGGGAATGCAAGCCCCATCTCATCCCGATGTTGTAGTACAAGACCACCCCTTTTTTTCCACAAATGAACCTGAAAATGAACCACTTTTGACATGCAAAAGAACAAAGGGGCCTTTAGAAACCACATTTCAAAATGAGAGTAGAGACATTGTTGACCAAGATATAGAAAGGTGCATTTGTGCAAATAGGTTGGCTTTCAATGTAGTTCGCTCCCCATATTGGAAGCAAATGATAAAAAGTGTTAATGAAGCTCCAAGAGGGTATAAGGGCCCCGGTTATGAGAAGGTACGTGGAACATTATTGGACAAAGAGGTGAAGAGGGTTGAAGATGCATTGAAACCCATAAGGGATTCATGGGCAGAGACAGGTGTAACAATTGTTTCAGATGGGTGGAAAGATGCTAAAAATCGTCCCTTGATCAATGTCATAGCGGTGTCCCCTAAAGGGTCAACGTTTTTGAAAGCTGTGGATTGTGAGGGCCAAGTAAAAGATGGCCAATTTATTGCAGAAATTCTCATCTCCGCTATTGAGTCAGTAGGACCCCAAAATGTTGTCCAAGTCCTAACGAACAATGCAAGAAATTGTAGAGCTGCTGGTTTATTGGTTGAGGAACGCTATGATCACATCTTTTGGACACCTTGTGCGGTCCATTCACTCAATCTTATGCTACAAAGGATTGGGACTAAAATAAAATGGATCAGAGATGTGTATGCAAAGGCTGAGGACATCCAGATGTTCATCACAAACCACCACATGTCTCAAGGGATTTTTAGATCCTTTTCGAATTTGGAGCTATTGAAGGTAAGTGAAATAGTAATTTAATTTTACATTTTCTGATTTTTTTAATTTCAATGTTCATAATATCATTGCGTAAGCTATATTGTGTATTCTTCTTTAAAGTTTGGCTTTATTTTTTAATCATTTTGGCATTAATTTGTGTTATAGGTTGCTGAGACCCGTTTTGCATCAAACACAATCGTCTTAAGACGACTTGTGAAAGTTAGAGTGGCACTATGCAATATGGTGATCAACAACAATTGGACTGTATGGAAGCAGAGTAGCAGTGAGAGGGCAGAAAAAATTAGGGAGAGAATATTGAATGAGAAATGGTGGGATCTTGTTACATATCTCCTAAGTATCATTGAGCCCATTATGAGTATGATTCACTATACTGTAATATCCCCACTTTGAAATAGAATTTAATAGTAAATGATAATAATATCCCCACTTTGAAATAGAATTTAATAATAAATGATAATAATATCCCCACTTTGAAATAGAATTTACTAATAAATGATAATAATAAAATTAAAATATAAAATGATATAATTAAATATGATTAATAAAAAATTAATTAAGTTAATGATAAGTCAAAAGACATGAAAGGAAAAGTTGTGACTCCCTCAACAATGATATATAAAAGGGAGAAGAAAACCTCATTTGAGAGGGGGGATAATTTGGTGATGAGAAGTGCAGATCTGATTATGAAAGGTTGTGTCCCTTTCAAATGGTAGAAATAATGAAGAGTTACACTCTTTCAAAGGGTGCTAATGGTGAAAGGGTATGTCTCTTGCCAAAGGGCATACATGATGAAGAGGTGTGACCTCTCCCTCAAATTGAGAGATATAAAGGGAAGGAATCAAAAGCATCTAGGGACATCACCATTGATAAGATCAGATCAGAATTGTCATCAAGTTACAAGAAGTAACATTTGTGTTCTTTATGGTATGCCTCCCAATCTGCAGACGACATCTACAGTGCGAACTCCAACCGCAGGCTACAATCTGCGTACAGGTAAGAGGGGTTAAGAAGTCTTAAGGTATATATGTGTGTGGACGTGTGTGCCACACACACACACATGCATTTTTTTGAATACATATATCTCTAATGATTACTTATATGAATGTAGCAATAAAGATAGGAATCTATGTAGAATATGTATGTATATTTACGATCATTAGAAAGATTAAAGAATATGTAAATGAAGACGTAAATTATGGAAAGGAAAACAATAATGAATTATAAAATGTAATATTAATGTGATTATATGATGAAGGTTATAGGGAAGAAATTCCCTTAGCCTAATGGAGGGATTATGATAATCCCTGGAGGGCAGTATATACTGAATATCTATATGCATATATATGGCTTGGTTGACTAAGTTCATCCAAGAAGAGACGGATCTGGCCGGTCCCCTCTGAGGACTTGGATGATGGGATGCATCATCCAAGGCAAGGAATTGACCTAGGGTCTTCCTTGGATGGCTTGGGTGTAAGAGGTTACACCCAAGACAGGAATCGAATTAACCTTCGATTTCTTGGAGGGCTTGGATGTAAGAAATTACATTCAAGACAGGAGTCGAATTAACCTTCGATTTCCTGGAGGGCTTGGATGTAAGAAATTACATTCAAGACAGGAGTCGAATTCACCTTCGACTTCCTGGAGGGCTTGGAACCAAGATGGGTTCCAAGAAGGCGAGCTTCACGGCCGCCTAAGAACATACTTTCGTATGGCAATTGTATCCTTTTTATTAGATAAAAGTTGTGATTATGTTAAGTATTTTAAAGTTAGATTGCAATTTAGATTACTTCTATATATATATATGTTTGTTGTATTCTTACAATCTATTTTGCAGGTTAATGATCTCTAACTAGTAGGGACATTACATATACCGACATGGATAGGCCTTGCATTGGTGAGATTTATGATGGCATTGACTCAATGCTTGAAAAAATAAAGTTCACTATAAATGCAAAAGAGAATGACCCCAAGGAGCAATTCTTCAAACAAGTGAAAGCAATTATTGTAGAAAGGTGGAATAAGATGACCACTCCTTTGCATCTTCTTGCCTATGCATTGACACCAAAGTACTATAGCAATCAGTTTCTTGATAAACCAGGAAGGATTCCACCATGGAGAGATCTAGAAGTATCTGATGGGTACAAGGCAGCATTTCTTAGACTATATCCTGATGATGATTTGCGAGATATTGTTACAAATGAGTTCATAGAATTCGCAAATGGGAATGGTCTAAGTGTTGAGGCACTTCGTCATAGATCCAAGAAGGATACTCATAGCTGGTGATACTTCCATGGTGCATGCTTCCAACACCTACAACCCCTCGTTGTAAATTTTTTATCACAAGTAAGTTTAATTAATTAAAATTATCACAAGTTTATTTATAGTTTACTTTGTCTTCATAGGTTGCTAGTAATTTTTAATTTTAATTTTATTAATGTATAACTTTAATTGTTTACTTTGTCTTCATAGGTTGCTAGTTCATCTGCTTCAGAAAGAAATTGGAGCACATACTCTTTCATCCACTCAGTAAAGCGCAATAGGTTGCTATCAAAAAGAGCAGAAAATTTAGTATATGTGCATTCCAACCTACGTCTTCTTTCACACAAACAACGTGACTACACACAAGGGGAAACGAAGATGTGGGATATAGAGCTAGAGCATACTGATTTGGATGCTCCCGCTTCTCAACTTCTTGCATTGACACTTGATGACTTGGAGGGCGAGCAAACTTATAGTGCAAGTGCAAGTGGCGTTGGCTCATCTAATGTCAATGTCAATGATGAGGAGGATGATGAATTAGCTGATCCATTTGATGAAAAAACTTTATATTGTTGAAAGTTGAAACAATGATACTTGAATATTTTGTCATTTTGATATTAAACTTGATGTATATGATGCTATTATGGTATGATCATGATGCTATGATTACAAGTTTATGTTTGTTATATTGTTTATATGATGCTATGTGACATGCTAATCTTAATTCATGCTTACAGGCTGCACAAATATTAATATATATATATATATATATATATATATATATATATATATAATTTACATGTTTTTGTACTAACGAACCCAAACAAACCAGAACCCCTTTTCAAAATTTTGCCGTACCGGCATACCGGTTCTTTGAACCCGAACCAGCAAGCTAGTTTATTATTAATAATACTTCTATTCATTGGTTTTATCTAGATGGACCTTTTTACATATTGTTTCCACTTGAATTGTGTAATGTCCCCAAATTACAGATGCCCAATTTCTGCCCTAATTGAAAGGGAATAAGGGTTAGAGATGCTTGTTGCCTTGACTGAAACCCTGGAAGTAAGTTAGAAAATATATAATAACCATATTTCACCCATTAATTAGGAAACACCAATCATACACATGTAAGAAATAGCTCTAATTATAGTATTAAATTATGCCGAGAATTCAATCATAGCGTGCATAGAAGAGGGTGACTAGATAGGGTTCCCTAGAGACCTGTTGTGACGTTTTCACACATCGCCCCATTGCAAATGGGGACCCCCTACTTTTTAGGCCCTCTCGGCCTTTTGGTTTTGGTTTCTTGGGTCTTTTGGTGGCAATCCCATCAGTCTCTTTGTTTTGCAAGTGTTTGGGGGTCATTTGGTCAAGTTTGCTTTTCGTTTGAGTGAATTTGGTGAAGTCTAGGGCTCGTTTTGTCAATTTTAGGGTTTCTGCCTTTAGTCCTAGATTTTAGGGGTTTTCTTTCAAGGTTTTTGAAAACTGAACGTAGAACTAGAATCAGGAACCTTTGAGGAACCTCCTAGTAAAATTTGAGCGAAATCAGAACAACTTTCTATTTGTAGAAAGTACCTATTTTTTAGGGATTTTACTGCATCTCGAAATGTCTTCGTTTTGTCAAAAATCAAACTTTCTATTTTTAGTAATTTCTATTTTTTAGTAAGTTTCTATTTATAGTAAGTCATCATGCGTCCTATTTTGGGCTGTAAATCTGACATTTTGAAAAGTTTATATTTTTGGAAAAGTTCATTTGTGATAGGTCCCTGCAGGCAAACGATGAAGATTGAGCATTCCCGAAGAATCTATCTAAATTCGGAAAGTCAAAAGCAGACAAGATTGATCAAAAATATCTAAGTGTTTGCATCCATTCCTGAAGTGGAAAGTGATAAAAAAATGTTCCAAGTCTGGTAAGATCCAGTTCAATTCTCAAAATAGCACTTTTTCCAAAAATGATCAAGTTGGAAGAGTCAAGGAAATCTTGAAGAAGTCAAAATCCTCCACCAAGTGCAAATTGCGCCCATACCTGGAGCAGGGCGCCAAAAAAAGAAAGCCAGGGAAGAAGTTGGAATGTTGAAATTCCCTCCACAGGGTAAAATAGCGCCCATTCCCCAAGGAGGGCGCCAAATCCATCAAGGCAAGGAAGGAAGTTAAACCTTAAAATTCCATCACCAAGTGAAATTTGTGCCTAGGGAAGAATAGGAGCGCTTAAAAGGATATGTCATGGAGAGCATGGAAGATGCAAAATTCCATGACCAATGGAAATTTGCACCTAGGAGGTGGTGTTGGGCGCCAAGTGAGGGAGATCACGGAAAATTGGATAACAAAGGAATTCCTTCCTCCTAGAAAAATAGCGCCCTAGTCCCTAGGTGGGGCGCTAAAATGCCTATACTAAGGAAAAATTGCAAAACACAAAAATCCCTCTCCAAGTGATTTTGGCACCCAAGTCAGTCAGGTGGGCGCCAAAACTAGATAATCATGGAAAATTCAAATGTTGAAGAATTCCTTGGCCTAGTCAAATCAGCACCCAAGGAAGGAAGTCTTGTGCTAGAATCAATGAGTCATGGAAAGATGAAAATCATGAAAATTCCACCATGAAGTGGAATCAGCGCCCAAGGAGTAGGCTAAACTGCCAAAATGTGAAAGGCATGGAGAACTTCAAAATGATAAAATTCCATGACACATGAAAAATTTCGCCCTAGGATGGAATAGGGTGCCAAAATGCCCATGGCATGGAAAATGTGAAAAAGTGAAATTCCTTGCCCAGTAGAAAATTCTGCCCAAGGATGACTAAGGGCGCCAAACTAGCAAGGGCATGGAAAAATTAAAAAAAATTGTGAATTCCTTGCCAGGGTGGAAACAACGCCCGAGTGTTGAGGACTCCAAAATAACAGAGGCATGGAAAATTTGAAATTCCTCCAAGTGAAATCCACGCTCAGTTCAAGAATGAAGAAATTTTCCAAGGCAAAGGGGAATTTGAAGGTCAGAAATGGAATGAAGAAGCAAGAAATCCCCTCGAGAAATTTTTAGAAAAACCCATTTTTAGACACCAAATCTTGTCCAATTTTCAAAATTCTTGCAGACTTGGAATCGTGAGAGAATTCTCTCTATTGGACCTGGGTCCTAAATTTTAGGAAAATTCCTAAAAAATAGGAAATGTGGCAAATTGATGAAAAAGCCTCCTCACAAGATGAAATCAAAAGGCACAAAAAAAATAAATTCCTTAAGGAACAAATTTCCAAAATTTCTTCTCCAATTCTGAAATATGCCTAAGGTTGGAAGCAGAACGTGAAAATCAAGGTTCGGAAAGGAAACTTCAAGAATTCAAAAAATTCCTTCCTCGAGGAAGAAATGTGCCCAAGGTGAAGAATTCTAGAAAAGGTGAGAAGTTGACTAAGTGTTGGAAATTCCTTCCTTCAGGATAGAATTCCAGAAAAGGTGAAAAATTGACCAAGTATTGGAAATTCCTTCCTTCATGACAAAATTCTTGGAAAAGGTGAAAATTTGGCTATGTTAGAAATTCCTTCCTTCGGGACAGAATTCCAAGCAAGGAAGAAATCACACCCAAGGATGAATTGAAGATAAAATTTCTAAGGCAATGAAGAAATCAAGGATGAACTGAACAAGAAATTTCCCCCTGAGAAAATTTTTAAAAAATCCATTTTCGGGCATCAAATCACATCCAATTTTCAAAATTCTTTTAGATTTGGATTCGTGAGAGAATTTTCTATCTCTTGGAACCTGGAGCCTGGAACCCTATACTTGGAATGTTCCTAAAAAATAGGTGATGGTAGAAAATCATTAAAAATCTCCTCCAGAGCAAAGGAAAGTTCGAAAAACTTCAAGAAAATTCTTCATGGATCAAATTTTTCTTTGTAGGGGTTTCTCGCCAAGTGGCAATCGGGTCAGCGCATGTTGAGTCAATGGAGCATCTTTTTGCATGCAGCCATTCATTGCTGAAATATTTGACCATGGTGGCGGCTAATTCATTGCATAGCAACCGTCTTACTTAAGGTAGTGGTGGAGCATCTTTCGCATGTAACTATCGTATTCAAGAGATGATGTAACATTTATTACACATTGGGTGAATTTGAAAGAAGTGGTGCATTTAATGCACAATGGATGCCATTTTGGGCACGTACAATTAATTGTTGATTCCCACCTCATTGCATCATGTGTGGGGAATCTTTTTGGGAAAACCCTAATTAGGGTTTGCATGTGTCCTCAAGGCATGAAGCCTATATAAAGGGGTGACCCCCCTCATTTGTAAGAAGAGGGAGACTTGTATGAAATTGTTGCGATAAGTTTTGAGATAATAACAGTGAAACATTGTTCTTTGATGGTGTCCACTTAAGTTATTTTTTCAAAGCTTGCATGGTTTCACTTTCCTCACTTAGAGTAGAAGTAATAAAGTGCTTTGATTTCAATGGAGAATGTAATGGTGTCTGATGAATTTCCATGGTTCATACTTTTTGCATCTTGCTGATTGTAAGTTGCAGTGTAAGGTTAGCTTGAACCCCCAAATTTGTGCTAAGTTCAATTGTGAATAGTCATTTGGATTGTGCCGTGTTGGGTATTCAAATGCACTTTCTCAATCTGAAAATCCTTCAACATCCTTAGAAGATTGCACCGGTTCTTGCAGAGTTGTCGTTAAACTTGGCGAAGCAGAGCTTGGTTTATTTGGAGTTTGTCCACCAGAGCACTATCCATTGATATCATTGCCCTTAGGAGTAGATTTAGATCCTTCTAAACCCTTTCCCCTTTATTTTTAGTTCATTTTAGTTCATTCGAAGCAGAAGCATCACATAATCGCTATATTCGATGATGGAGTTCCAGCCACAACAAAGAAGTGAAAGAACGATCCAAACGTAAGGCCACTTGGATTACCAACAATCACATCAGCCAACTGAGTCACGTCCATAGCATGCAATCACACTTTGAAGTCGATTTTTTGAACTTCCCACAATCTTAGCATGCAATCACACTTTGACCAAGAGAGAGTGAAGTGACCGTTAGGCAACTTTATTCTATGTTAGGCGCTGTCATAAAAAACACGTCAACAAGACCCTCTACCCTAGGCCCAAGGGCAGATCTCATTCCCCCTTGGCCTCATGTGGCTCATACCATATGAGATGGAATACCTAGTGAGGTATCCTATCACCATTTTCCTTAATCTTGTCACCCCTATCCAATGTCTCATGATTAACAAATTCATTCACCATGATAGAGAGCATGAGGGCCATCACAATAGGGTGCCCAAAAAGTCCATCCTTCATAGGCCCAAAGGCAGCACCCTTTGTACTCCTTTGGCCTCATGGGGCTCCCTGGTCTTATACCATGAGGTGGCATTCCTAGAAGGTAACCCCAACATCATTCCTCTGCTTGCAATCCTCTCTCCCTCTATCATGGCTGGAAATAGACATTGGAACATATTCATGAATTTACTTGATATATAATAAACCAATTACAGAATATAATCAGATTCCTATTTACTGATTTATATATGAATTATAAGTCATAGAGCATTATTTCATAAATCATAAAATATGCAGTAATAACGTATATGGATACAACATTTTATGCTATGCACAGAAATTCATACCAACTGTTGTGGTGGGTCGAACTGCTGAGAGGAATAATTAATGATTATATTAAAATCAGAAACCTTTGATGGTTGAATGATTGATGAATAATTGATTGATTGAATGAATTCCTTTGATTGTATGATTTTAGGTATTGCTGAGTGATAATGTAATGAAGGCTGGTTTGATATATTGGTGAATGATGATTGAATGTATGCTGATTTGATAGAATGATTTGCTGCTTGATTGTTGCTTGATTTGAATGTTTGGAATGATGATTGATAAGTGATCATTGAATAATTGGAATGATCTCTTTTATACTTCATTAGTAAAAGTGTCACCACCTTTCATAAGACTTGGGTCACCACCCTTCATAATAATTGGGTCACCACCCTTCATTGCTACCTTTTAAAATAATATATTCTTTCTCAATTGTTCTCTCTTTCTCCCCTCCTCAAATGAGACCTTCTTCCCTTTATATCTTCCATTGTGAGGGAGAAGTCACACCCCTTCAACATGTCTGCCTTTCAAAAGAGTCACAACCTTTCACAATCACCACCCCTCGAAAGAGTAACAACCTTTCACAATTACAACCCTTTTGAAATAGTCACAACCTTTCACAATCACCACCCTTCGAAAGGGTCACAACCTTTCACAATCACCACCCTTTGAAAGAGTCACAACCCTTCATAATTTTTGCACTGCTTTGGAAGAGTCACTTCCTTATTACTTTCCATTCTTTCCTTCTTCCATTGATTCTTCCTTGATTAACACGTTACCTTCTTTCTTTTCTCCTCCATCTCCCCTCTCAGATGAGGTTCTCTTCTCCCTTTTATATCTCATGTTTGAGGGAGTCTCAACTTTTCATTTTTTGTCTTTTGACCATTCATTAACTTGGTTAAATTTCAATTATATTTAATTTTATATTTTAATTTAAATGTTATTTTTATTCTTTTGTATTTTAATTTTATTATTGTTATGTAAAATTAAATCCTATTTCAAAGTTGGGACATTACAAATTGATATAAAAGTATCTTCCACATTGTGCAATCATCAAGTCTTCTTATACCATTACAATTTGTCCATTGAGCTAATACATGTTATTTCCTTTGCCCAATTTTCCTTTTCTTGCATATCATCTTTCATTCTATGCCCCTGCCTTCTAATGTAACTTCCTCACTACTTTGTCCCAATTTTCATTGTTGCTCTCACCTTATTTTCACCACTTATTTAATCTTCTATTTCCTTTGTTTGAGCCTCGAGGTCTTCAACTACTTATAATTCACAATTTTTGTTACATCTTCATTCCTAACTAAGTTTATTGAAAGTTCTTAATATGCCTTTGCTGTGTTCTCTTTTGCCACAAACAATTCCATATTGTGTTTACTAGCCTCATTCTTTGCCACATCTATTTTTTTCACAGAAAAACCTGCACTAGTCACCCACATTTGTCTCTCTCCACAGCCATCATAATCACTTCAGGCAGAATTTCCCAGTTTTAATATTTTGCAAGCTAGGGTACTTCAGACAGGAGAAAAAGTTGGTTACTGTCACAAAAACCATGCACACACACACACACACATGCATATATAATATATACTGATATGTGTGCATGCACACACACAAACATATAACTTGCAAGGTCATTTTAGTATAATTGATTCTAACTAAGAAACCATATTTTTCCCTCTTCAAAATTTTGGATCCAAGGAATGTGACCCATGGCAAGTACATATGGTATCTTGAATTTCACTTATCGTCTATGAGTTGTTTGTTTGTTTCTCTGTTCAAGAACAACTTCCCTTTCTCTTGACTATCAGTTTGTTATCTTTCTATTATGATGCCTAAAGTTTTCTTCTTGATTCTAATAGACCTACAATATCTATAGATTAAGGTATTCTTTTAGCTTCATAATATTTATTGAAAACTTCAACGATGTTTTAGTCGCAAGAGTGAAAAAATGTCATTTTATTGAACTACAATGTAGTTGGTACTTTCAATGCCATTTCACATTGCAATCAATTTATTGCCTGCCTCCCATGTTCATTACTCCTATAATTGGGTGCATACAAATTTTGATGTTAGAGTTGATTCATGGATATAACTGAGAAAGAAAGGTTTCCATGTATGTAAATGGGAATATTGTTACATGTATAGATTAAAGGAATAGTATGTTATAGCTGATTTCACTAGCACTGAATAACTTCTTGGTTTAATTGGATCAATAGATATATTAATAGCAATGGGGCTTGCAAGTGTTTTACTAGAATCTATAGAGAGAGGAGGGAGAAAGGATGGAGTGAAGTGGGAAGTCAAGGGTGGGACATAAGTGTTTGTGTGTGTGTAGAGAGAGAGAGAGAGAGAGCTTATATTATCAATACTGACAAGGAGAGAAATGTGCTTGACATTAATTGGTGGTAAGACCTACAATTCTCAAGCCATCCTCACAAAATGAATATGGTGGCTCAATGAAGAGCAATTGTAGATATAGAGATCTGAGGGGCCAACTCTAAATTTTTATTATGGTCCTCTACATTGAATCCCAAAAGTTATTGTTGATGAGTATTTTATGACCACACCAACAAAGAATAAAATACCAAGGTATCTTATCCTCTCTTGAGCAAAATCCTGTGTATGCTAAGATTGCGAAAGATCATACAAGTGACTCCAAGGTTCTTCTTTGTCAGGTCTTGATGTGTGGATAAGCTCAACGATCGTTGTGATATACTGGTAACACAAAGTGACTTAACGTTTGAATCGTTCTTCACTTCTTCTGCAATGCTGGCTGGAACTTCATTGGATATTGCAATCTTGTGATGCTTCTTCTTCGAACAGACACAACTGAAATGAACTGAAATTAAAGGGGAAAAGGTTAGAAGGATCTAAATTTACTCCCAAGGACAATGATATCAATGGATAGTGCTCTAACGGACGGATTCCAAATAAACCAAGTTCTGCTTCGCCAAGCTTAGCAACAACTCCACAGGACTGGTGCAATCTTCCAAGGATTATGCAAAGAATTTTCATCTCATAATGAACAATGCACATTCAATGATTGAAGTTAAGCATCCATATAAAAGGCTCAGGCTAGCTTTACATTGCAGCTTATAATCAATAAGATGCAAAAAGTATGAGCCATAGAAATTCATCAAACACCATCGCATTCTCCATTAAAACCAAAGTACTTCATCTAACAATTGAGAAATTGGAAGAACACCATGCAACAAGTTGAAATAAACATGAATCTACCATATCTTCAATGAAATCAAATTTTATTTCTCCAAGTCTTACAACAATGTCTTCTCTTTCTCCTATGCTACTACTCTAAGGAGCAAGAGCTCTTCACTTCTAATGAGCTAACTATGAATTACAAATGAGAAGGCAAGGCCTTTTATAGAGCTCTTGCCACAAATGAACGACCAAGATTGATTTGAAATCAAGGGTCAAGATTGCAAGATGGAACCCTAATTAGGGTTTTACTAATAATAGCTTCTATGGCACAAAAAAGTGGGGCCAAGTCGACCAATGGGAAAATTACATATGGGTACACTTGTCCTTCTCTTAAATATAAACCAATAATAAAATATAAGGTTATTACATCATGAAATGTGCCTTTTGGAAGCTTTCCTAGATAGGTCAGGTTCATTGAATTTGGACATGTCGACTTTTGATTGGTTGGAGGTGACAGGGTGCCACCTCAGCATGTTGGACACCATGTGGACCCAGTAACTCATCACAAAGAATATTCCATTTTGACTGATTGTGATGAAGTATTGTTGTGACGTTTTCACACATCGCCCCATTGCAAATGGGGACCCTTGCTTTTTTGCTTTTTAGGGTTTGTTCTTTAGGTTTTTTAGGGTTTTGTTAGTTAGCCTTTGCATTTTGAGTGCTGTCGGGGAGATCAATAAGGTAGCAAGTCCGGCTTGAGTGAGGTCCTGATCCTGAAATTTGGCTAAGTCTGGAATGTCCTGATCCTGAATTTGACTAAGTCTGGAAACTGAAAAAACCTCCAAAAGCTAGATTTTGCAATATAACTACTGGAGGTCTGAAACCACTCTCAAACATCCTGAAAGTATATATGGAATATAACTTAAAGTCACTTATACTTAAATGTTATATTCCATAAAATTTATCCTGATAGAGAGTTCGAAAAGTCAAATTTCGCTCCTGTCCTTCACTGAGGATCCAGAGCGAACTTCGCTCCTGTCCCTCCCAGGAGGACCAAGGCGAAGCGCTCCTGTCCCTCACCAGGGGACCAGAGCGAAAATGCTTAGTGGAGTCATTCCTGACCTTGTTTGGACGAATTGAGACATCAAAGGCATGGTGAAGGACGAAATGAGCATGATAGAGCATCCAGACTTGATCAAAAACGATGAAATGATGAAGTTTTTGCCTAGAAGGTCAAATTCGCTCCTGTCCCTCACTGAGGGACCAGGGCGAAGTTCAGTGATAGCTCCCGTCCCTCTCCCAGGGACCAGAGCGAAATCCTTCATAGGGCATGTTCTGGACGAAGATCAAGCAAGTTTTTGGTTTGAAGGCAAGGAAGGATATGAGTTGAACCCGTTGAAGATAAATTGAAGATTATGAAACGTCAACAAGGGACCTAAATGCCTAAGTTCGCTCCTGTCCCTCAGTTAGGGACCAGGGCGAAGTCTATTGTAGCTCCCGTCCCTCTCCCAGGGACCAGAGCGAAATTCTTCATAGGGTATTCACTGGGCAAAGATCAAGCAAGTTTTATGTTCGAAGGCAAGGAAGGATATGAGTTGAACCCGTTGAAGATAAATTGAAGATTATGAAACGTCAACAAGGGACCTAAATGCCTAAGTTTGCTCCTGTCCCTCAGTCAGGGACCAGGGCGAAGTCTATTGTAGCTCCCGTCCCTCTCCCAGGGACCAGAGCGAAATTCTTCATAGGGTATGCACTGGGCAAAGATCAAGCAAGTTTTATGTTCGAAGGCAAGGAAGGATATGAGTTGAACCCGTTGAAGATAAATTGAAGATTATGAAACGTCAACAAGGGACCTAAATGCCTAAGTTCGCTCCTGTCCCTCAGTCAGGGACCAGAGCGATTTTTGTCTTAGACAAATTTCTTGCCAAGTAACAATGGATTCCAAGGCATGGATGAGTGGAAAGGTACATTACGAATCCATTGAAGATAATTTTTGAAGGTGATAAAGTGAGATGAAGCCCACAAGAGCAAGATCGCTCCTGTCCCTCTCCAAGGGACCAGGGCGATGTAATGGGTATGTTGCCTTTTCTTCAAGTTCAAGACACTCCAAGTACCGGATACATGGTGGCAAGGACGTTTCAAAGCATCTCCATCAAGCACAAAGCATCAAAGTCGCTAACATTAAAAGATTTGTACCAAGACACCTAATTCGCTCCTGTCCCTCAGGCAGGGACCAGAGCGAAATTCTCATAAATGCCAAGGTTTCAAAAGTTAAACAAGCATCAAGCGACCAAGGAGGATAAAGGGACTTCATTTTACGCGTTGAAAGTAATTGCAAGTTGGTTGGGGCAAGGACAAGCTCAAAATCTTGAAGTTCGCTCTTGTCCCTCAGGAAGGGACCAGAGCGATGTTTATCATATTGGCCAAATCTCTCAAAAATCACGTTAAGTCAAGGTTTTACAAGGTGGTAAAAGGTCCAAGGCATGATTACGAGATGATATACAAAGTCTTCAAACGTTAAAAGATCATCAAATCGAACAAAGAGGCTATATCGCTCCTGTCCCTCTCCAAGGGACCAGGGCGATTTGCATAGGATCCTTCATTTTCCTTCAAATGCATGTCAAGGCAAGTTCACATAAGATCAAGGACGTCCTTTAAGAGGCAATGAACAAGAAACAAAGATCAAAAGTTTGCCAATTTGAGCCAGGACATAAGGATCGCTCCTGTCCCTCTCCAAGGGACCAGGGCGATATTTGCTAAGTCACTAGTTATCCTTTGAAGATTACGTCAAAACAAAGTTGCAAAAGGATTGAAACGTCTTTTGAAAGGTGATGAACGTGGAGTTAAAATCAAGAACGAAGAATTTTAAGCTAGAGCTTCAAGATCGCTCCTGTCCCTCTCCAAGGGACAAGGGCGATGGTCCTTCCAAACGTCTAAATGCCTCATAGAAGTCAAGAAAAACAAGCGTGGAGTAAAGAAACAATGTTATTATTCACCTTATGATGAAAATTTGAGATCGAAGATATAAGATCAAGGAGAAAACATCTAGATCGCTCCTGTCCCTCTCCAAGGGACCAGGGCGATAGTAGTCATAAAAGGCATTTGTTCACACAAGCAAGACACTTTAGCTCGAAATCCCTAGCGAAAATGCCAAGTTCAACGTGGAGATGAAGACTTTGGACGTCAAAAATGCAAGAATCAAGACCAAGATGATGGATCGCTCTTGTCCCTCAGTCAGGGACCAGGGCGATGAGGTTTGTAATTTTCCACTCTCCAAATTTTGGCGCTCAAACACATTTTTGAATGCTAGGAAAATCGATATTTAATTAAAAGCATTTAAATAGTGCATGGTATTCATTAATTAATTGTTTTTTGCCTTGTAAAGGAAAATCGAATTTATTGATAATAAACGAAGGCATTTAATAATTAATTATTAATTATTAATAAAAAATTAAAAAGGAGCGCTTGGTTTATGAAAGTCGGCCTACTATTTTATTTAAAAATTGTTTTAAATTGCCTTATTAATTACCAAGTCGGCCTTAAGGTGAATATGAGGTGAGCGCTATAAAGGGAGGTGAAAGACTTTTATTTTCACATTATCATTTTATCATCTCACATGCGATCTTGAAGGAGAAGGGTGCAAATTTATATCCAAAGATGGTGCGAACTTTCATTTCAAGCAAGGAGGTGCGAACTTAGTTTCCACTTGAGCAAACTTGCCAAGGACATTACAAACTACGTAAAGGATATCCCAAAAGGTGGCGAAGGTGATAACTTGAGGAAAGATCACGTTGAAGGCCATCTAATTTCAATTTTGCCTAGGCAATCCTTGTTTTGCATTCTAGAGTTAGCTCTCAAGAGAGGTATGGCGATATGGATTTATTGTTTTGATTTTGAACGTTGATCGTCATAGCTTAAATTTTGAATTTTGAATCTTGAATTGTAATAGCTCAATCGTTTTTTTTAGGAAATAATAACTCAAGGATTTATTATGAAGTTTCCTAAAAATTAATTTAATCTATGCTATTCATCGCAAAATCATGTTCCTAATTTTGAAATGTTGTGTAGGCATCAAATGGAGATCTCATCAAGGAAAATCAAGTCGGATCAAGGACGGTCTTCGCCGGGACGATCAAGCCAGGACAGGGGCGACCTCTTTCAATCCAGCATTCCAAGGCGAGGTACATCATCGTCTTGCACATCAAGGACAAAAGGAGTTAGAACAAGGGCTCGTTGAAAAAGTAAATAGTTCCAGATGAATTAATTAAAGCAAGCTTCTCAACAACATCAAGTTGAATATCTACCAAGTTACAAGTGTCAAATGAGGTGGCGTCCTAGTCATCATTTCTCCAATCAGTGAGGTCCACCTCAGCATGTCCAGATTCAATGTACTTAACTCATGGAAGGTGGCACAAACTCCGATGTACCTACCCCGGCTATCCATTGGTCGATTTTTCTAGAAGGGACATGTGTCCAAGCAATACAATTTTATCATTGGTCAAGCATTAAATGTTATGTAATGGTTGTAACAAACCCTAATTAGGGTTTTCATTGTTGAATCTTGGCCATTGATCTTGAATTGATCTAAGCCATCAAATTGTATTATGGGCACTATATAAGCCCTGGCATTTCATTTGTAAAGGCTAATTAGCAATAGCTAGAGAGTTAGAAGATAGTTGGAATAGTTAGAAGATAGAAATAGAATAGCAATTAGAGTAGAATAGGAGGACAAGGCAAGAAATTGTTGCCATTGATTGTAAACAAACTCCATTTTCATTGAAGTAATGGTGAAGTGTGTCGTTTCTTGCAATTTGCATGGTTTCTTGTTGAGTCTTCAATCCTAGATGGTAGATGATTAGATGAATGGAGGAAATGCGATTGATTAATGGTGGAATTCGTATATCCATACTACTAGCAGTTTGTTGATTGCAGACTTGCCTTGTGTAGTCAACTAGAATCGTTCAGCTTAAGCTCAATTTCAATTTGTCGCTTCTTCATTGATATGCATCAACTTGATGGTGTCTATGCCTGCGGTGATGATTTGAACATCATAAAGATTCCCTTAGAAGATCGCACTAGCCTTGTGGAGATGGTCCATTGATGTCAAAACAAGACCTAGTTAGAGTTTCATCAAAAATCAAATCATTGCTCCTACATTCTTAGTATTAGGATTAGATCTTCTCTTCGCCCTCATCCTTTTTCCTTTTTTTCAAATCTAAGCCAGTAAGAGCCTGTGTTCCAGCAAAGCAGATCGGAAGTTCAATCATCAGATGTAAGTCCCCTTGTGATTCTAGCAAATCACATCATACCACTGGAGCTTATCCACACGTAGAGACCCTACCAAAAGAACATTGGAGTCATCCTAACTGATCCTTCATGCGAATCTTCAGCAGTTAGAGACTTTATTCAAGAGAGGATAAGATGCCTTTGGGTATTTTATTCTGTGTATGATCGTGTACAAAATACACGTCAACAAGTATATTCCCAAATTGCATCATCTGGACCAAGGTTCTAACTTTGATTAATTCTTTTGAAATAATCCTTGATCATTTTCTTCTTTCCACGTACTTGGGTTCGAGAACTCACCTTATTGGAATCTCTTTCCTTGTTGACGACTGTCATTCCTTGAGTCTTTTCCTTCTGACTTTTGATCTTGGATTTCTGAAGGAAAATCTTCAATCTACATTTGTACTTGAACTTTGATCTTTGAGGTCTTGAACCTTGAATGCCTTGAACTTGATTGTCTTGAATTAGACTTTTCACCCTAGAATCCTAGATCTCCATGCTTCCTGATTTCTGATGTTGTCTTTGGATTGGATATATGAATCCTTGATGTTTTATCATCTTTTGACTTGTCAAGAATGCCATGTTTTATCAAAATATCTCCTTAGGAACTTCAATTTTATGTCTCCAGTCACCTCTCTTCAATGGATGCATTCTAGACATGGGGAGGGATTCTTGTCCTTTGATATTTATCCTTGGTAGAGGAGAGGATTTACGCCAGAGAGCGCACTAGGGCATTAGAGGAGGATTTGTCCTTGTGACAAAATCCTTGCACATGGTGGAATTGTGCTCATGAGTGCGCTTGAGCCTAGGAGAAGGAATTTCTCCACAGTTAATCAATTTTTTTATCATTTCATGCCATTTGAGAGGTGGGTGCATTTTGGAGAGGGCCAAGGAATTTCTCCATACTTAACCAAATTTTGCTCCATATCACTAAGTTCGAGTGCATTTGAGCCTGGGAGAAGGAATTTCTCCATAGTTCCCCAAATTTTGGGTTTTGTGCCATTTGAGTGCATGGGTGCACTTTGACCTTGAAGGAGGAATTTTGGACTTGAGAAAGAATCCTTTTGCCCATGGAGGATTCTTTGGCGCATTTTGGGGATGGAGGATTGTTGAATTGAGGAAGAATCCTTCCTTCCTTGAGATTTGCGCTCCATGAGGCTTCCTTGGATGCACTTTGAGGGTGGAGGATTTTTCCATGCCTTAACCAAAATTTCGCTGCCTTAGTCGAATTTTCATTATTGCTGCTTCAGTTGTTCATTTCACTGGTCTTGGATTTGGATACTCCTATTCCTTCATTATCGACGTTCATTTGTAGCCCAAAAATAGACTTACTAAAAATAGCCATTTGTAAAAATAGTGTCCAAACCCCAAATTGGCCAAAACTGAGATGCACTAAAACTTACTAAAAATAGTAATTGCTAAAAGTAGGCATTGCTAAAAATAGAAACTTTTGCTAGAAGCATCGAAAAACACCGCCACCAAGCCCCATGAAGAATTTTTCCTTGCCTTGGAAGAAATTATTGCATCCTGCCTTGTATTTACTTTCAGAGTGCAAATTAGAGGTTGAGGAAGATGTTGTCACTGGGAGAGAATCCTGATACTGCCACAAACTGCCTCCTTGAGTGCAAATAAGACCTTGAAGAGGATTTCGGGACAAAATTGTGCTGATGTACTGAACTGCTTCCTTGGGCGCAATTTAGGGGTGGAGGAATTTCTATCATGAGTGCAAATCCACCTCTGTGAAGGATTTTTCCCATAGTCAGCCAAATCTTGGCTATTCAATTTCATTCCTTCATGCAAACCTTTCAATACTTAGTCAAATTTGCATCAATTCATCCTTCTGCTAGTGAATTCCTTGTTCTATCATTGCAATCTCTTCCTTGGACGATGATATCATACACTCAACGAAGTCCTCTTCTCAACATCCAAAGTCTTGTTCTTGCATCAATCTTGTTAAGACAAGAAAATGTTGTAATCTCACAAGTATCAATTAAGTCATAAGTTAACAAAATGCAAAGTTCAAAGGATAATCAATAAACACAATGCAATTTGAAAATACTTTGAAAACCCTATTTCTCAACTTGATGATAATATTGAGATTGTCAAGGCTCTATACTCTTTAAAATCCATTCCATACTTAGGCATTTCATCACCTCCAAAGGCCAAAATCTAGACCAACAAGACCTTATAACTCATTCCTTAGGGTCGGGAGATTCCACTGACCACAAAAGACTTGGTTTATTAGACGAAAAGAGGGGTCCACCATTTGCAATGGGGTGATGTGTGAAAACGTCACAACAGTTACAAGCTTAGGATCGGTACAATCTCAATTAAAGCTAATGTAGAGGTGGTGAATAATTCATGGAAGCTCTATCAAAATGCCTTCCCTAGATGAGGCTAGTCAAAGATTTTTTTCCTTTGATCTATTTTGTTTGGAATAGCCTTGGAAAGAGAGAATAGATCAAGGCTGGCTCAGGAAGAGATACAGTTGGTGGGTGGATGATTACTTGAGCTAGCTTATTTTTTCCTCCAACTATCTTCTTTTCTCCCCTTGCAGCTGGCTTGTTCCAAGTTGCTAGTTACTCTGCTCATGAGAGAAACTGTAGTATATTTTATTATTTTCCTTTATTTGCTTAGTGAAAAGTAAGAGGTTAGATATAAAGATAGAAAATAATTTTGATTGTGTACAAAATAGTTTACTCCTGCTTCAAAAAGAAGATACTCGACTAGGGACTTGCAGCCTGTTGATGATGCTGGTATATTTCCATTGTCTTATATTGTTTCAGGCTGATTAAGCTACTAGTGAAAGAAGTGAGTTGTGGTATTACACTGAGGCATGATTGTGAGATTTATCGTATTGCAACTGTTTGCAGTAACATATAGTAGGTTCATCATTAAAATTATTGAAACCTGTGATATATTATTCAGCACATACATTAGCAATACAGGTCTTGGATCATATTTCCACGTCCACAAGCAATTTCGATTTATTTCTTTTGATGTTGTCTATTCCCAAATTATCATTATCATGACACAGCCAATCAAGCATGCATGCATGTGCATGTACATGTGTGGGGTGTGTGCATGTGGATGTATGTGTGTATGGGTGCATAGAGTGTATGTGTATTTCTACTAATTAAATAATAATGGAAATTAAAGTTTTGTTTTATAATTAAAATCTTGCAATGAAGAACTCCGAATTCTTAATTTAATGTTACTTCTCTCATCTATCGAATTTTGAAATAATTTGTAAGTTTTCAAATTCACATTCAAGTTCCATTGCAGTTTCCTGTCAATTCCCTGTTTCTTATAGATGTATACCTAACATTTCCAATGCTCAACTTCTATTTTCATAAACATTTATAATGCTTAGAGTTCTTTGATTATATCCCTGAAACTTTCACACATATTTGAAGTTACCAGGAATTTCCAAATTTGTTTCTTAGGGTGACGATAATGACTGCATAATTTATGAATGACATTGATTAGAAAGTAAATGGAATAATTTTCAATTAAAAATTTTCATAGTGGAATTAAAATATGCAAAAAGTAGCTTCTCAACAATTTTTTTTTTACCAATACAACATAAATTTTTACTCACAGTTCTAGATGGGGAAGAGTATGCAATGACTTTTGAAAGCTCCTCTGCAGTCCATGTGAAGGATGCAAGGCGTCTCAATGGTCCATGCAATTCCCTTGAAAACTTTAGGAGTTGCTGCATACCTACAAGAAGCAAAACCAGTTAATGTTAACATAGCTCTACAAAATGATGTGATTCTATGCTTATAAGGCCATAATTCTCATGCTATGCAAGAGTTTGTCTCTCTGCATAGACAGACTTTAGCCATTATATGGCAGTATTTTATTTTTATTTTGAAGGTTAAATGAATATATAAGCTGTAATATTACTATATGTATTATCTTTCTAGAATCTAAATGAAAAGAAACCAATTTGCTTCCATATGTAAAAGGTTTCGAAGAAACAAAGGCAACAGAAGGAACTTGATTACAACTTTGAGAGTAATAATCCTATCCTACTTAACATCAGTAATTGATGGTAACATTGCCATACAAAAAAAATGATGGTTAGTTATTTGTCATTTGATGATGTTCCCAATTCAATAACAGCAAACTTAGGTGATTTAAATGGGTCGGAAGTATTTTTTCACCCTTTTCTAGGTCTGTTGCTTTTCACTTGGAGGTATCCTAATGGTTCCTATAAGTGTCTTCATTACTTGTGGAAAGCTAATCTGTTAACATGCTTTCAATTACAATACAAGCAATGTGGATCTACTTCCTGCTAAATTGATCTCACTTCAATTAGGTTCTGCCATTCTGGAGACAAGGACTTTTGGAGATGTATAACATTTAGCTTCTATGTAGTACAATTTTCGCTTAAGAAACACATTCCTGCGAATATTAAGTTTAGTAGACAATATTTCTAAATAATCAGAGTATTCCCAAGATTATTTTTTCAAAATATTTTGACACCGATCTTCTGAAGTACCTGAACCAGCAGTGTAATTGTATAAAGACAGAGATGCAAGAACCCTTTCCTCTAGCTCTATTCCAGGCTGCATAAAAGTTACTAATTCAGGCAATATAATGTCACGAGCAATGGGTCGCAAACGATTTCTCTGCATTGCACTAAGTTCGTAACCTAGCCATGCAACAGTAATGAGACAGTTTCTGGCTACTTCAGAAACATTGCTTTTGAGGCCCCTTTTTAAAGCCTCAAATACAGGGGTTCCACTTAAGATAATTTTCTTTGCTATCTTGTTACTCCAACTTACTGCATCAGGATCTTCTTCCTGCAAGAGAAGCTTCTAATTAATCATTCTAAGAATTCATTCTACTTTATAAAGATGAGATTTTTATAGATCCTATTATTCCAAGTTTTTGAAGGATAATTATCTCACCTGCATGCTATTATCTAGACAACCCAAATCCCCACTTATATACTTCTGATTTGCAGGAGATAGACCTGCTTTTTTGACCAGCCAAGCCACTGTAGCAGGTTCTCCAGTGTATGCAAAGCGACCTCCCAGACTAGCAAGAACTTTTGATGATGACATTTGTGCACTTGTTGAGTCCTCACAAGTAAGTGCTGCTAGAAGCACCTCAACTGCTTCATCTCTGAAGATACTTTGCCCCTGCGATTCTACCTGAAATAGAATCAAATCTGAATTCTTACAACTGTTGAGTTGTTAATTGACATACAGTTGATTTGCCTAATCATAATATACACTAAATTATTACTTAAAATTACTGCAGTTCAAAGCTGTTGATGATATAAAGCCAATTTGAGTGTTCCAAAGGAAGAAGGTTGAGATCATATGCTAATTTCATGAATAACCTTTGTCACTGCCAATTCCTTTCAAAAATGTTTTTCTCTTTTAGTTTCACTTACCATTTGAATGTAACTAATTTCCTTCCAAATCTATCATTCACACAATTGAATGGGGTTTGCTTGTTTAATTTCTTGAAACCATTTGATCCTTTGTAAGAAAAGAAAGTATTATTTTGAAAATAATAAAATATCATAGAAAGGGTAGAAGCTCCAAAATAAGTTGCTATACATTGAGAGTATTTTTTTTTCCTTAAGATATTAGTTCAATCCATATGCAATTTACTAAAAGGGTCAGATACCAGCATATCCAGTTGCAGTATAAGCCCTGCAGGCAAAGGTTGATGTTCCAAGGGAACATGTTGAATGTAAGCCATCAAAATATGCATACTGCTGAAGGCTCCCTGCTGTTGTATTTGCCGTAGTATACAAACCATAGAAGAATTTCTGCAGTAGCGACAGTTAGTTTGATAAATGCATCAGTTTTCCTTCATATCTAGAATATCTATTTCTATACAAGCATAGTTTTGTTCCATGGGGCTTTTTAATAAATCAATGGTACTAAATATAGAGAAGAAAAAACATAACAGCAAGAGCTGTTAAGAGTCTTAAATCCTAACCATTTCATATCTAACGACAGAAGAGCCATTTGACACAGCTAAACAGAACAGAGTTGGAACCAAGAATAGTAAAGTAATAGTTTAACTTGATCATAACCCCTTTCTAGGTCTAATGCCACTTATCTTGGTGACAACTGCTTTAGCTACATGCATTTATCCTAGTTTGTAGTGAGTACATAACTTAAAATTATCAATAGCATGTCTGCTAACAGAGTTGTCAGGATAACAATGACAATTACCTCTGCAAGCATATTACTTCAGAAATGAATTCCAGTGCTACTGATTTACAACTTTCATTGGTAGTATGCAAAAGTTGGACTATTGATGCCATCGGTGTTCTCTGAGAAATAAAATGTCTACATGTTCCATCTGATCGCATACAAAGAGTGAGAACAGAAACTGCTGCAATTCTCACTTCCATATTCTCAGATTTGAGAATATCCAAAAGGCCTGGAAGGATATTGAGAGATATAATGGCCTGAAGATGTGAAACATTTGTCAAATAATCAAATGAGGTGACTAATATTTCAATCATCATCACTGCTGTGGCACTTGGTGTCCATGGAAGAGAAATTGGTCCCTTAACATAGTAATTCCCATTGTATATTACTTCTACAAGAATTGTCAATATGTCAAGTGTTTTCATCTGTACAGCTGAGGGTTCTAACAGATAGAGAAGTATAGCAGCCTCGTATATCTTCCTTCTTTTGAGAATAGCTGAGACAAAATAGAGTTCTGGATCATTTTTCAGAATATTGTGCACAATAAACTTGTCTCTTATTACCAATAAAGATAATATGCAAATAGTTGCCCTTAAAACTTCCTCTAGCCTAGATGCCAGAAGAATTTCCGTGAGCTGGTCTACAACTGCTGCCCTCAACAGTGCGGATTCAGCTTCCGTTTTATCTTTTAAATCTGCCCACAAATATTTGATCGTCAAGACAGCTTTTTCACACTTTTTGATCTCATCTGAAGTGCATAAGATACAGATAGCCTGCTCAAATTCAACCTCTTTTTCCAGTGCTTGACAATAGTTATTGTTATTTGAATTTCCTGATTGGCAGACACTAATATTATCTGGAAAATCTAATTTTCTTCTTGCAGAGTTTCCCAACTGCTTCACATTTATAATATCTGAACGCCTTACAGATTTCGACAAATGATAATCAAAGCATCTGTCACTAGTAAATGAAGGTACTTTATCATCATGGGTAAGTTGTGCTCCAAAATTAGGCAGTGAGTATTTTATCTGCTTCAATGAATCAAATGCTTCTGATCTACATTGATCCAACCATTGTCTGGTAACATGTTCAATCGTAGGTTGAGAAAAATCAAACGAGTTAATTTTTTCACAACAGGACTGATCTTGCAAAACAGATGTTTTCCTACAAGACTCGTTAGTTGCTATAATGTTAGAATCAGGAGATTGCTGGTGTAAAGGAGTGCATATGTTGTTCGAAAATCTAATTGGACATATTTGTCCATAACTTGCTCCTTCACTGCTTTTCTCATAAGATTGTCTTCCAGAATCAATGTCTGGTTCTGTGCTGTATACAAGATGTCACCAGGAAACTTCTTAGTATGGATAAAACTCAATTGAATCTCAATATAAGAATAAAGTCGCTTCTAATCTGTGATATTAAAAGATCTAAGGGATAGAATGAAGTGATTATATACCTTTCTAACTGTTCTGTCCTGGGGATATTCCTAACTGACAGGCAAGCCACAGCTTCAGATGTTAACTCCTTTTCTGTCTTCTTCTGAAGAAATTAATTTCATTAGTTTTCAAAGTTAGGTCCTGAGAATTAATTCTTAGCTTGACGTCAAACTATGCTGACTTGCTGAGGATAATTTAGAAAGCATCAAACACAGTAGTGATTGCAACAGCAGAATGAAACAAAATTACACTTATTTTTCAGCCAAGAAAATATGATGCATTAAGATCTTCTATGGTACAAAAGGCTCATTGAAAATAACCAGAAAGAACAAATTGTTGATTATTCATACTTCCTTAACAGTGGTCTCACCTCTGAATCAGTTTCTTCTTCACCAGAATTGCTATGCGAATCTGTAGATATGGACATATCTGATTGGGGTTCTCTTAACATTTCTGAAAGGCACCTTATTTCTGCTGTTTCCTTGCTCATCAAATAACAGAATCTACCTTGCTTTCCAGTAGAGGCTTTGCAATCTTCCATCTGGAGCAGTGGAGAGGCACTTCCAACATCTTCTTTCTCATTATAAATGAGACATGACTTACCATTGGAATCTTTTCCTTCATTACTCATGAGACTTTCTTCTGCAGACAGATCTGGGAGACAAGCCATTCCAACATGAATCTGCATGTGCAATCATTAAACCTTACAAAATTGTAGTGAGAATTTTTAAGTAGCTGTTGCTGGTTAACTGCAAATTTTAATCTCAAAAAGAGATGTAAAATATCCATGACCATAAGATAATAGAATAAAGGCATCAGCTGAAATTAATTTCTCAAACTGTAAATGTTAAAATAAATATCTATTCTTTCATTGACAATTTTTCAGTATTTACCCTCTCAAAGGCATCATTTGCTTTTCCATGTTCCACAAGACTCTCTAAGCTCTTCTGTTTCAGAGGCTCTTCTTTATACCTGTAGAGGGTTTGAACATCAGCAATTCAGCCCCATTCTTTTAACATTGATATGTTCATCAAGAAGTTCAGGCTTGATTTGAGCCCTTTGAAGTGCAGTATAAGTATAGTGTGAAGCATCGGAAAGCCAAGATTTTCTGGCTTCTTTGAATTGTAAGAAACTAGGTTTAAGGAAAACATCAAAGAACCATACGAGATGCTTCAAAATCTGCATTAAGTCAAAAAGATGTTATGTAGTGAAAAAATGATCTTAAATTATTCACAGATTTTGCAGTTAGCAAAAACAAGATTCTAGGGTCAGTGCCACTTATTAAAGTTGGAAAACATCAATGCATTAGCAAAGCAGAATGTTTTTGAGTAATTGTCTGAATTGTGTAACTGCATAATTCATTTGGAATCAATTGTGGTGCTTGAGTATTGTCCGAAGTGTTAGGTCTGCCTATAAAACCCATCGTCAGTGATAACTTCAAAGCAAATGCACAAGAAAAGGATATTAATTCGTATTAATTTACTAAACCCATGCAGTTGATTCCAGAAGACTCTTAAACGAATCTTTTAACAATAATAATATGTTTCATAGAACAAAATTTCTGATGAAATTCTTACTATTAAATGTTTCTAGCAATGGAAATACGCATTTTAGCATCCCCATCTATGTGGGGAGAATATATGCTTAGTATATCAATTTTGAATTGTAATGAATTGCAACTGACAAAGGAAATCATGTCTGTGTTGATGCACTTTTCCAAATGAATTCTGACTGGCTTGTACTTTTCCAGGAAATCATGTCTGTGTTAATGTACTAATTATCATCTCTAATATGGTGTCAGTGAAATACTCTATGTAATGATTTCAATGATTTTGCACTGAATTCTATCTGCAATTCCATTCTTTTGAACAGCTTATGTATTTACGATTTTAGGACTACTGAGGGAATTTATTTACCTGATTTCTACAGTGTCTCATCTTCTAACCCTATTATTCAGTTTGAAGAGGGCATTTCCTAAGAAAATGTCAGAATCCACGTTATAGTGAAAAACCAAAAGAATTCAAGTTTCTTTCCATCCAAGTTTTAGGTACTATGCACCATTATACATCAACTGTGAATCGTACTATTGGAGAGTATTTCGTATTCATTCTATCTCTAGTAATTGACTTACAATGCTGAAACCAGCTGAGAACGAAGGACAGAAACCATATTTGGATGTTTCTTAAATCAGGAACTCAAAATCCTTAGAATGAAATAACATAAAAATCACAAATTGAACCAGAGTGCAAGACCCACCCGAATTCTTTTCTGGAAATGAAATATATTGTCTAGTTACAACTAACGCAAAATAGATCCTAGTTACAACGAATTTTACCCTAGACCAAGGTGTATTTTTTCTTTGGAGAAAGGAGAAAAGTGGAGTTACAACTTGTAATTGGAAATGGTAAGCTCTGAACAGCTTACTGGTGAGGAGTATTTTAAGGGGACGAATTCGATGCCACAAACACCTGTGATTTGCTCATCGGAGGATGAATTTGATGTCATATAAACACCTTTTTCCAAAGGCTTTCTATAAGATGAAGAGAATTAGAGAATGAAATGAAATCACCATTCTGCTTAATGCAGACGGGAGACCATAGGATCTATGAGATAATAAAATCACATACAATATAAGCTATAACCTTTGCAGATAAATGCCGTCCAACTTCAAAGTTATCTAAATTCGCATTCCTAAGCTATAGAACATAGTTCATGTAATCGGTTGAAGACAAAAATAAATGAACGAAGACCAACTTCCTCTCAAACTGACATAATGCAAAGAAACTGAGAACTTTAAAAGGTGCCTTACAAGTCTTCACGAAGGCGAATAACGTCTTCCTTTCGACCAGTCTTCTTCTGCTTAACGGTATGCTCTCCATGAACCAATTTAGCTTCACATATTTGCTTGTCTACACACAGGCTATCCATTGCGTCGTTCCCACTGTACACAACAGTATAATAGGTGAGCCAGTCCTTGTAATATTTTGCACGCTTCCTAGTAGCCTTATTCAAAGCCTCTTTGTAAAAACTGCGCAAAATCTCCACATTACTGATTTTATCCCTGAAATGCTTTTGAGTTTTCTTCAAGTGCAATTCATCAGGCTCAATTCCTACTCCTTCAGCCACTCCTGAAGCACAGACAAATTCATTCTCAAGGAAGCTCACATGTGGTAGAAAAATCTGCTTCCACAGGCCTGGAGCGAAATCTAGGCGGCAATAATGCGGCGAGACCACGAAAGCCTGCAGCAAGTGCAATGCCATCTGCCACTCATTTTTCCTGAGCTTCCACACCAGAGCAAGATGGAAATAAGCGCAGCAAATTATGTAAGAATTCGACATTCCTGCCGTTGTGGCGTCCTCGTCCAGCAAAGCAGGAACCTGAAGCTTTCGCTCTGCGTTCTCCAGGCCGGCATTTCTGGCTTCCACATTAGTCGAATGGATCGCCTTTTCTAAGCTCTGTATGCCCCAGTATAAATTAGCCAAAACCACCTGCTCACCAAACTCGAAAAATTCGCCCTGCTTATGAATTCGCAATCTGGTTTTACACTTCGTGCGAACTGCACGTCTGCGGTTCGAATCTGCCAGCAGTCGCGCAGCGTATTTGCTTATCAGTAGCATCAACGCTTTAACTGCCGAGAATTCCAGCACAGAATCTGTATTGGAAATGTCGTAGAGTTTCAGACCATTTGCCTGCGCCTTCTTCTTCGTCTTCAGTGCCGAAGTTCTTCGAGATTTTTTGTGAATTACGACGCAGTGGCGCCTCGCTGTGTCCGGGGACGAAGCCATGGAAAATTTCACGTCAATTGACGGCTAATTCTGTTTGGCTTCTCGTTTCCCAAACATTTAAACACATTTTCTAATTCTTCGAGGAACTAGTTATCATAAATAATTAGACTGTGTAGCCTAAAATCTCTCGGTAACTAGGGTTGAAACTCATTTTGATTCTTTTGGATGGGGCGAAAATCACCAGTGGCTGTCAGAAAATGAAGGTGGCAAGAAAAAGACGGCTATTCCAGAAAAAAAAATTGACGCGTAAGTACTATTTCTGTAAATAGAGGCTAAAATAATTATTACCGCAAATATTCATTTGATCTTGTTACCGTACATGCTCGAAACTTCCGGGGACTTAATTTAAGGAGTCCGCCTGTTTTACGGAGCTGTCAAATTATTTCATTGCTCTCGTGACGCGCAATTCTTTGCTGGTCCATGTTCTGTACAGCCAAATTAATCGGTTCATAAATGGCACGCGTTCCATTGTCAGATAAGGTTGGAATTTTTTTCGCCTCATGTTTAGCAGTGAAGATTGTTTTTTTTCCATTTAAATAGGTAGCCGTTACATATCTTCCAGACACATCTAAAAAAAATATTCACCATCATTTTTCATCAGGTTTATTTGTAAAAAAATGTTTTTTCTCTATTTATATAACCGTTCCATTTCTTTCAGGCATACCTAAAACCCTTACTGTTCAACCTGCTTGTTAAAAATTTCATTGTCGCTTGGACGGAATCCCTTTTATCTTCATTTAGACTGCAGTTTCACAACTGTTTTTCCTTATATGTAAGCGTTGACGGTATCTTTGTGTGTGAATCTGCAATTACCGTGAGACAATTTCCACGAGTCCGTGTCCGCGTCTTCCTGCCACGCTACAGAGCCAGAGAAGTATGTTTTTCGCTGGCATGTCGTCTTCATAGCTGCTTTGAAAATATATGCGAAATTTTAGTTAGCGGGCGGGCCATAGACGGCAAATCCGTTCGTGTAAAACGGGTATCCTATGAAATTTGTGAGGCTTTTCATGAGAATTGCTCTGGCAACGGTCATGATTTGGAAGGATGTTGCTCAAAACAGACAAATTTTGTTGCAGTGAAGATTTTATTTGTCTTGGATTTTCTTTCGGCATTAATGATAAATTGTCCAAATTAGTGGACATAGCGAGGGATTTACTGGAATGAACTCAGGAAATGGATTAGAGGTTGAAATGGTTTCAGATTTTCTTTTTACTTATGGTGATTGAATGATGACAGAGAGATTTTAGTAAACAGCAATCAAGCAGTCAATGGAACTATAATAGGAGCAAGAAGTCTCTGAAATTAGGAGCAGTAAAAAAGTACTACGATGGTACAAGTAAATAAGTTAATTGAATGAATGAATCAAAAAAATTTAAATAATGTTCACAAGATCAAGAGTTAAAAGTACTAATTAGTACAATTAAATTGAATGTATAAATAAATGAAGTCTAATAATGATGCATCAAAAAAGATTTAATAGTGTTCACAAGATAAGTGTGAAAAGGTACTGGATTAGTACAATTAAATTAATCGATTGATTGATTGATTGCAGGAACAAATTAAATAAATAAAGTTCAATAATGTTCATGGATTTCATATGATCCGTAGAATTAAAAACAATTATTAGAGAGGTACACTTCAATTTGTTGAATGAACAAATGAATACAAGAGATATTTTAATATGTTCACAAGATCAAACAGTATTAAATTAAGAGGAGCAAAAAAGTACTAATACTTATTGTCTCCAAATAAATAAGTATTTTTTAAATTTAAAATAAAAAATAAACACTCTGTAAAATTACATTTATGTGGATGGTTAATAATAAATTAATCTTTTGGAATCAAGGTTTAGGTTTTGCTAAGATTAATTTTATGTAGTGGTGGTGTTGCAAGTGGAGTTTATAATAGCTCCAGTATTATAGATTTGAGATAACTCTAATAGAAATTTGAAAGAACCAGATAGATTCATCCCTATAATTTGGTCTACTAGGTATTAGATAGAGCCAAACCTATAATTTTTTCTATTTAGTATAGTATCAAAGTGATGCTTGGTTAGTGCCAAGAAAAAACACCATTGGAGGACTTGCTATATATTGGGGAGAGTGATCAATTTCTTTCTTAATAAGCAAGCTTATATATAGATTGATTCAATAGAAATAGATAAATAGTAGATATTAGATATTGATGTAGATAAAAGTATAATCAACAATACATGGATGATGGATGTTCACGTAGACAAAGTAAAATCAAATAGTTGAACTTGCAAATACAATACAGATGTGTCATACTGCACCAAAATCCTAGTTAAATACTAAGATTATACATTAGTAACATCCACACAAAATATTTACCTTTTACCTCTTTAAAAATAAGACAATTTAAGAAAAACTTAGATATCTATAATCTATTATTTATTCAATGACACTCATACACCAACATAGTCTAATGGAATTAGACCAACCAATTGACATTTTTATGTAATTTAAGTTTGTATCCCCTGAAAATAGATAGAAATTATTCCATCACTCAATTAATCGAACAATCTTGCACATCCAACCTTCTAATTACTAACTTTAAAGAAACCCCAAAAAACTAAATATCACATGTACCAATGACCATCCATTTTTTAGCATTTTGGGACCATAATTGGCCCATTCGTACCCATAGGGCACTACTAAGGCATTTGTACACAAGCATTGACAATTTGAAGTGTACATTTACTGAGATCTTATCTTTAAGCAGGTATGGGCAACACTTTGAAATGTATACTTTTTGATCTTAAAATACATAAAAAATTTCACAACTTACATGATTACTACCCAAAAAGCTATGAACAATTAAATTACAACAAAAAAACCTTAAAAAAAACCCAGAACCTTTACAACATAAGTACATAGCCCACAATTTTAGACAAAGCGAGGGACTCAGCAAGAGCAGGTATGTCAGTTGAAATTTCTGTTAATTGCAATTATTTAGTGCATATTCATAGGACTCAACGCCTTCTCATAAATACTAACAATATAATTATATTGATTAACGTCTTTCAATAAAGAAATTTGCATGATTTTTGTTTTTGTTTTTTATGTGGCAGGAAGTTGACAGCGCGATCTTTTTTTTAATATTCATCTCATACATTCCACAAATATCATCAGGATTTTATACATATATTTCAAAAAATTATACAATTCTTATAATAATAAAAAAATTGGGTCGTCTCGACATAGTTCATTATTGATCATGGGTATCAACATTTATTTAGTTATAACGCAAATGATTGGTTTATTTGCTTAATAATCAAACTAATAATTGAGTTGTACTTTGTAATAAAATTTTAGTGAATGTCTCAAATCACAAAGTAAAAAAAAAAATGGTAAAGGTGAAGATTCTAATTCTTCAATTTGGCTTTGTTATAACCGTTCATTTAAGTCAAGATAATATAGAGACCAGGGAAAATTAAATATAGAATAAAATATATTTAAAAATGAGTTGAAGAAGTTAATATTTTTCTAGTATAAATTATTAAATAATCATTAAAAATAATTTATAATAAGAATTAATATTTCATATTTTTTAAATAAAATTATTTTTCTATATGAATATATAAATAAGTTATATTTAATTTATAAATAAAATTTTATCAATAGAAAACAAGGGAGATGATTAAATCAATATGTATGGTTTAACTTGCCATCTTTTAATAGTAAGTCAATTTTCTATAAAAGTTTTAGATGTTTTATGATTGAGGTAATTACTTATAACAATTGTTAAAGAGATGAGTAATGATGCACATTGAATGATGTGTTACATGGACAATGATTATTATGTGCTAATTTTAAATAATCGATTGAAACTCATTGATGATGGATTCGATCACGTGCTATGTCTCCCAAAAGACAACTACTAGAACTTGTTTCCATATTTGTGTGACATAAAAACCCATATCACCCTTCCACATATTAGCATTTAGAGTTGCACCTCCCTTATATAGTAGCATTTAAATTTAAATAATAAATGGCAACAAAAATTAAAAAGATTTTCTAAATCAATTAAAAAACAATGAATTTAAAATGATTAGGGTTGGATATTATTTATGTATGCCCCTTGAATTTTAGGTTTATCTCCATACCTTGATCATGTTGATTTCCCCCCCTCTTATTTTTTACACTTTTATGTTTTGTTTGGCCACCACTTTTATTCCATGGCATACTTAAGGGTGGATTGTAGCTTTCAAACATAATTAACATGGGTGAATAAAATAGAAAAAAATCATGGTCTCATTTTATCCTTCCTAAGGAGAACGGTGGTTTGGGTATTATTGATCCTTTCACTCAAGGAATTTGTCTTCCAGAAAAAATGAATCAAAAGACCCTGGAAGACAATGCTCCTTTGAATTTTTTGTTAAGACATTGTATTCAAACAACTACAATTGGTAAATCTTAGAGTTCTATGCACTGGCACGACAAGATTCTTCTTGACCAATACTTCAAGCTACATGGATGAGGCCCTCTCAATTGCATATGGAAAGCTTGGCAACTAATTTCACAAAAGTCGTATTCGTTTGACCAATCATTCATCCATGGACTTAGTTTTTATACTTCCTCTTTATGATGGAATCGCTTGATTCAAGTCAATAACATGCCTTTAGCCAAGATTCCTATGTTCAAAGCTAAACACTCATTGAAGAAAGGCATCCAAGTATTTAGGGACTTATGAGGCCCGTCTAACTTCACATGGAAATCATGAAATTAGCTTAAGGTACGATTCAATATTAAGTATAATGACAAGGCCATTGTGTTGGAACTTCAAAAAATTGTGCTCCTAATCTCACTATCCTCATGTTTTGTAATTGCCACTCAATCTTTCATAAGGACTGCAGGTGGCCTAATGGCAACAATATCAAAACTTTTCCTCTTAAAACCCTCTATAAGCATCTTTGTGCCTTGCTTTCCCCTTTCACGTTGTCTCAACTTTACCTGGAAATATAATTTCAACAAATCTAGTTGGAATAAACTCAACTTGCATATTTGGATGTCAATTTTGACTAGCAATCCTAGCTCACTACTTGGAAGTTGTTGTATGATAAAATTCCAGTTGAAAATCATCTCAAATTCTTCCAACCTCCTCATTCCTATCCTTTTTGTGGTAAGATTGAAACATTTAAAAATTGTTTCTAGTTTTTCCCTCATGCTAAATCATTATGGAAGGCCCTTTTTGCAGCCATACCCACCCTATTTCATTTCCCTTGATCATGGAAATCTACTCTTTTAGGATACTCTAAAGCTCACAACATGTTATCTAGCTCATGTCATCTTATTATAATAAAGAACATCTAGAAAATATGTTGCAAGGCTTCCTTGTCTTACTCTTTCTCACCACTTGAGATTGAAGTGCTTATTGTTTTCTCTAACCTGCATATCCAAGTGTTGAGTATTGCATCTTATTCATATGAGAACAACTCTTCCAATGATTATCTTTACTAGCAGGTGAAATTCTTGAAGTCTCATCTTCAAGCTAAGATCCTGCCCAAAGCTTAACATAACAACCTAATGACATTGTGTTTGCATCTATGATCACAACAAGCCATTTTACATTCTCTTTGATGTGGAGGTGATTTTCAGAGATTTTATGTATTGTGAAGGCTGCACAAGAAAAGAGATGAAGTTGCTTTCCCCATGGACGAGGTTAAATAACTTTTGGTTATGGGAACACTAAAAAATAGCAACAAGGTTTATTACAAGCATAGTATTTGTTCAGTTCATGAGACTTTGAGAATGTCTTTTTACTTTTTGTGGGAGGTAGGCCCAAGAGCATTGTCTTCATTCTTCAAACTATATATTTGTTGTGTTGTGGACTGTATGTCCATTACCTTCATCATGATCTTTTGTATTGCCGATGTGGCCAGTTTTAGGTCACTTTCTAGATCCAGTTATTATTGTTGTAGCTGACTTGGAATCTCTTCTTTGGATAGCAAAGATAGTCTCTTTTTGTTATCGTTTTGTTGATAAGTGCTGATCTTGCTATACTTTTTTCTATAATTGTTTTTTCATAATCCAATAAAAAAAGAGAAACAATTATGAACAAAGAGGCTCAAAGTGTGATAGTATGTTACAATGATGTCATACACCTTGTGTGTGCCATCCTCTCTTCACACACACACACACACACACACACACACACACACACACACACACACACACACACACATATTTTGTGTTTATTATTTCTTCGTGTGTACAATGTATGGATGATTTTGCATGTAGGAAACATTGGCATATGTGTAATCATATATATGCATTATTACACAAGTTCTTTTGTTTTCATGAGTCATTTGAAGAAAAAGATTAATAATCAATTGCAACCTTGTTGTCAACATGTGATAATGCCAATGATTGATTTCTTTGCTTTACAATCAACACAATAATTAAGTTGTACTTTGTAATAAAATAATTGTGAAGTGAAAAATCACTTCTAATTGATAATATAAATAGAAATAAATTAATAAGATTCTATCTTTTCAATTTGATTTAAAAACAATAGAATAAAACAAATTAAAAATAAAAGAACATTTAATTATTTTTAAAATTTATTTTAATTCAATTATTGACTATTAAATGCACTTTTTATAATAGAAATAAAGATTTAATATGAAATATTATTATTTTTAAATACAATGTTATCCTTTTAAATGCATCATATTTACAATAATTTCATATTATACTTCAACTTTTATTGATGAAAATTGTGAGAGGGGACCAAATCATTGTATGGGTGGGCCAAATCCACATTCCTCAAGTTTCTAAATAGTATTTGAATTTCCATTAAAATTGTGGATACCTCTATTATTGAATTTAATACTTAACTTTATTATTTGAGGGTTAATTCATTAATGACTCAAAACAATTCATTATGTGAACAATAGCCATTATATGGTCATTTTAAATAGTTGATTAAAACTTGTTTAGAAGGGTCCAATCATGTTCCATGTCTACTAAATGATGATTAGTGAAACACATTATCATACTTATGTGATAAACCATTCCACATCACCCCTCCCCATATTAACATTTATAGCTACACCTCCCTTACACATTAAAGTTTATATTATTTTTTTTACAAAATTTAAAAATATTCTCTTAAATAAATTGAAAAGTAATGTTTTAAAATAAAATCAAGGTTGGATATTATTTAATTATTCCCCTTGACTTTTAGATCTATTTCCAAGCCCTAATCATGTTAGTCTTTCTTTCATCTTTTACACTTTCAATTTGTATTTGCATGGTCACCACTTGTATAACATTCAATCATCATCAACAAAGAATATTGAAGGAGAATTGGCCACACATGAAGAAGCTTAGGGTGTAATTATTGGTAATTATATCTTATGGCTTATGCTTGTTGTCCTCTCTTCTCATACTAGTTTTTTTTTATGATTTTTTTTATTTGTAATGTAAGGGTTTTTCTTGTGTAGCCAATACTTGCATATACATATGATCATATATGTACATTTTTTGTAAATTTTTATTTTTATTTTTCATGAGTCTATTTGCAGACAATAATTAAGAAACAATTGCAACCTTGTTGTTGGTGTGATAGTTTTTTTCACAACTTCAATGTCAATAAATTTATGGTTGTGTTATATTTTACATGTCATTTATGACTTCACTATGGTGTAGAATTTATAATGCATGACTTGATTTAGGTTTCAAGCATTTTATTGTATGAAAAATTTACAAATATCAAGTTGTACTTGTGTAAAATTTGAGGCATCTTTTATGTGCTCAAATGTCTCGATCATTTTGGGCTACATTGGAACAACAAAGTCTCTTTTAAGGGTCCTAAGACCAAAAAGTTGCCAACATGTAGGAATGTTGATCTAAACCTATGAGTATGTATTAAGTCTAAATATAAATACCTATATTTCCTTTTTTATCAACTCAAATATATTTTTATCATGTTGGTTGTGAATGCAATGTTAGAAAATCGTTTAGTTATCTTTTCATCAATTAATTAGGTTTTTTATTTAGTTTTATTTCTCTCTTTGTTTTTGGCCTTTTGAGCTTTGCTTTGAATTTTTGACCATCTTGGTCTCTCGATCCATGTGCTTCTTTTCTCTCACTCTTCCCATCCTCTTTTATTTATTCTAGGTCTACAACTTTACATCTTATATGATTCCTTGGCTCTCTTCATCTCGATGATGGATCACAAAGTGTGATCCAAAATGTTTATGCAAAAATATTGAACACCATTGAATCTAGAAATGACATTATATCTCCTTTAGTTTTATTCTATGAAAGGGTTCTAGGAGTTATTTTTCATTTTACAACTCATGACACTAAAATCATTGCACAAATATATCCAAGTGGGAATTTTACTACCATTAGATGTGTCTTTTTAGTTCTCAAGCATCTTGATCCTTCTAGGACAAATTGGACCAATAATCTTTTATGATCCTTAAGACCAAATATTTGACAAACTTTGGTACAACTATTATCTCAAATCATGACATGCTAAGCCTAAGGTGGACGTTGTTGGTTTTTATGAAGATCTCTGCTTGAATACTAAAATCAATGAGTCACACAAAATTCAAACACATATGCACACTCAACCTATGAAGTTAAAATCACAATGCCATACAAGAATGATTTAATAAAAGTGTTAAGTAAAATGTACAACGTAGGCTTGCATATGTAGGCAAGCTAATGGACTTGAGAAGATAGGAAATGACAACTAACTAAACTCCTCTAATGAAGGAACTCTTGTTATCTCACTTGAGAAGTGTTGTAGTGAGTGGAAGGTGTGCATGTAAGAGGTGTCTCAAATTATGAGGGCACATGTCTCAACTAGAAGAGGTGAGACAAAAGACTAAAATATCTAAGTAAACTTAAGCTTATGCATGAATATGTTACTAACTAGAAAGGTTGTTTGATAACTAATTTGACAATTAAACTATTTTCTCTAACACCCCTTAAGTGCAACTTAGGGAGTAATGTATACAAATATGATGATAAGGGGTTCTGGCTACTAGTCATATTAAGTACTCGTATATAATGAAAGTCTTCCATAAATTGGAGAGAGGTAGAGAAACCATGCACGGGAAAAAACTATCCTCCATAAGATAGATGATACAAAATATGCAATAAATGTCCCCCCCATAGGAGAGAGAAAGAGAGAGGCTATGTTTCCCCAATGAGACATTGCTCAAATACTCCATGCACTACCCTATTGGTAAGAACCTTTGGATGTTGTTGGTGAAGTTGTTGAACACCCAATAAGACTGGGGGGGGGGGGGGGGTGTGAATCAGTCCAAAAATTCAAAATAATTATTAATATAAATAGCATTAACACATTAATCATAAACACTTAAGCATCAACCATCAACACATGAACACCAGATTTATGTGGAAAACCCAAACAGGGAAAAACCAAGTCTGTGAGAATCTAACCCACAATATGAATAACAATGTTTACAACATTTTAGGTTTATTGCCAAGGAGCACCAACACCTGAAGGACTCAACTTTAGGAAAGATACAAAGAGGACTTGCACAACTGAAGATTACTTCTTAAGGACAAGATACAAACTACTACCGAAGGACTCACTATCAATCAATAACAAATGAAATAGCTAAATTGAAATTGATAAGGATTCTCCTGAACATGAAATTATCCTTGAACAACTGGATCAAGTGACCAACATCATGACAAACATCTCTGATAATCTTCAATGTTTCAACACACTGTCTTGCATAATATATCACCTTCAAAGCTCTTCTCAAACTAACTTTTGCATCACTACAAACTCAAATTACCTACCTACAAATAATTTCATATACACTTCTCACACAATTCAATAATACAACTTATCCATTCGCACATCTTAAATAACATTGAAAACCTAATTAGGGTCGACTGAAATAGAATAAGTAATATTACACAAATGACATCTGAACCTAAAATACTTAAATTAGTCCACTCCAAGAGAAAGAGAGAACCAAAACATATCACAATACATCCTTTTGTGACTAATCCAACAATCCGCACATGCTAATACATACTCCAAAGGCGTTACAAAATGTAACATGTAGAAATAATAACTAGCCTAGACCACATAGCCTCTTTCAATGCAAAATACTCCACGTGGATCTCCACACAACATGGTGAGACCCAAATTAACATCTCAACACATCTTCCAATACATATCTAGACCAAAATAATATGATCAACTAAACCATAATACAGTTAGCAACATATCTAGAGGGCACCAAAATATTTTAAACTACCCTGAATATAGGAGGACACAACCAACACCAAAAACATTAACTACAACATAAAACATAATTCCACAACAACCAAAAGCATATATGGACCTTGACATCCATCTGGATAACTAGGTTTGACATTAATGACAACCATACAAGCTCATGCTATCAACAAACTCCAATAATCTCCAACAATATCTCCCTTTGTCATTGATGACAACACCAATAGCAACACCAATATAACCCTAATAATTTTATAACAACTTTCTCCCCACAATAATCTCACAACAACCATCTCTTTAATCTCACAACAACTATCTCCTCAATCTCATAATAACTCTCTCCCCCCTTGACAAAAATGACAAAGGGCGCTGCAAACCATATTGACCAACACACACCACTGTTCCCCTTGAGAGCAACATCAAAATCAATTTGGGAGACAAGGATAAGTGCTAATTCTCCCCCTGGAAAGATGCACCACTAAAAATGCATCTAGTTAGGAAAAGGAGGGGAAATAACCCCTAACTTCTGCCCGAGATACTCAAAAGTATCCTTCACCAAAGCCTTAGTAAAAATGTCTACTACCTCTTCTGTTGTAAAAATGTATTCCGGTTTGAATTCTTTCTCCGTAACGTTATCTCTTAAGAAATGGTAACATATTGAAATATGTTTAGTTCTTGAATGCATAACCAAATTCTTTGAAATGTTTATAGCACTAGTATTATCACACATAATAGGAATAGCTTCATCATACCCTACTCTGATATCCTTAAGAGTCTTCTTTATCCACAAAATTGAGTACAGGAAGATGTTGTGACAATATATTGAATTTCTGCAGTGGACAATGACATTAATTCTTGTTTCTTACTCATCCATGAAACTAATGTATCTCCCAAAAAGAATGCACCACCACTAGTACTTTTCCTATCATCGATACTTTTGGCCCAATCAACATCTATATATTTCATTATGAAATCTCCATCCTTCTTGTACCATAGGCCAAAATCCTAAGTTCCTTTCAGATATTTGAAAATCCTCTTCACTGCTTGATCATGAGTTTGCTTTGGACTAGCTTGAAATACTGCAACCAAACATACAACTTGCATAATATCAGGTCTAGAAGCGATAAGATATAACAATTTTCCAATCATAGATCTATAGTTTTTTTGATCAACATTCGGAGATGGATCAAGCTTTTTTGATTTGCATCCAACAACTAAAGTGGTAGTAACAGGTTTAGAATTCTCCATATCAAATTTTTTTAACATGTTTAACATACTTAGGTTGAGAAATAAAAATTCCATCATTCAAATGAGTAACTTGAAGACCAAGAAAGAATGACATCTCTCCAAACATATAGACATCTCAAATTCTTTTTGCATCTCTTCTACAAATTCTTTACACAATCCATCACTTCCTACAAAGATAATATCATCAACATAAATAACAAAAATCAACAACTTAATGCCTTCAACCTTTAAATAAATATTGTTGTCTGCAGTACCTTTCCTAAATTTTCGTGGTAACAAATAGCTATCTAGTCTTGCATACCACTCTTTGGGTGCTTGTTTGAGTCCATACAATGCCTTCGTTCATCTGCAAACCATGTCTGGATTTTTTGACAATCTAAATCCATCTGATTGTTCAATGTATACTTCTTCTTCCAGTTCTCCATTCATAAATGTTGACTTAACATCCATTTGATATACTCTAAAGTTCTTGTAGGTATAAAAAGCAAGAAACATTCTAATAGCTTCCATTCTAGCAACTAGTACAAAAGTTTCTTCAAAATCAATACTTTCTACCTGAGAATAGGCTTTACATACTAATCTTGCCTTGTTTCTTGTGACTTTTCTTTGTTCATTTAGTTTGTTCTGGAACACAAACTTAGTCCCTCACATGTTTATACATAGGTATAGGTACTAGTTCCCAAGTCAAATTCTTCTGTATCCGATTCAATTATTACATAATTAAAGTATTTTAAGGGCAACTTACCTTTGTACTTTCTAGTTCCTCTATTCAATCTTCTTACAAAGTTTGCTTCAATCTCATCTAGGTTCTCACTTGTTTCATGTTCATCTCATGATATCCTTGAAACGTTAAAAAAAACTTCTCTTCGATAGGATTTTATACCTCCCATCTCTCCAATTTCATAGGTATATAATGTTCTAATAAGATGATCAATTGTGTAGTTATTCAGGTCATGGCATTCTTCAATAAAACATTTCTTCGATTTGTAGGGTTTGGTCAATGTAAACAAGATTTCTCTGATGACATCACTTTCTTCTAACATTCTACCAATAATTTAGATAGCTTCCATGATATCATTTACTCTATGTATGTATCTCTCAACACTTTCATCATCAGCCATTCTAAAACCTTCAAATTTCTAGTTCGGGTTCAAAAGTCTTGCTTGATGAGTCTTCAAATCACCTTCATATGCATAACACTTGTTCTAGATTCCTTTAGCTTCTTTAATTCCTTTAACCTTGCCAAATACTTCATCACTAAGATAGTTGATTAGTATTGTTCTAGCTTTTGCATTCATCTCCTGACCCTTAATTTCATCCAAAGTTGATGGTCCATTCAAAGGGCATTGATAACCTATTTGAATAATCTCCCAGATTCCATTCTACAATTATTCCAAGTAATACTTCATTAATTCCTTCCAATAATTAAAGTTTATTTCATCAGACATCGGTGCTTTAACATGAAGTTCATGCACCATCTCTAGATCTACCTTAAGTGGTTAAGCTTTCCAAAGAGGAACCTTGCTCTGATACCAATTGTTGGACACATAGTAAGACTGAAGGGTGGGTGGGGATGGTGAATCACTCCAGAATTTCAAAATCAATTATTAATAAACAACATTAACTTATGTATCATTAACACATTAATCATCATCACTTAAGAATCAACCATCAACACATGGACACCATATTTACGTGGAAAACCCAAATAGGCAAAAACCGTGGTGAGAATCTAACTCACAATATGAATAACATTGTTTATTATATTTTAGGCTTACTACCAAGGAGCACCAACACCTAAAGGACTTGGAGAATTAAGGAGTACAACCTTACGCAAGATACAAAGAGGACTTGCACAACTGAAGAACACTTCTTTAGGACAAGATACAAACTATTACCAAAGGATTCACTATCAATCAACAACAAATGACATAGCTGAATTGAAATTGAGAAGGATTATCTTGAACATGAAATTATCCTTGAACAACTAGATCAAGTGACAAACATCTCTGATAATATTCATTGTCCCAACACATTGTCTTGCAAAATATATCACCTTCAAAGATCTTTTCAAACTGACTTTCACATCACCACAAACTCAAATTTTCTTACAAATCATTCACATACACTTCTCACACAATTCACTTATCATGTACACTACAACTCATCCATTCACATATCTTAAATATGAGATACCATATTGAAAACCTAATTAAGGGTCAACCAAAATAGAATAAACAATATTACACAAAATAAGCCACCCAAACCTAAAATACTTAAATCGTTCCACTCCAGGAGAAATAGGGAACCAAAACATATCACAATACATCCTTCCATGATTGATAGAACAAACTGCACATGCTAATTTACATACTCCAAAGGCGTTACAAAATGTAACGTGTAGAAATAATAATCAGTCGGACACATAACCTCTTTCAGTGTAAAATAGTCCATGTAGATCTCCACATACCATGGTGAGACCCAAATTAACATCTCAACACATCTTCCAACACATATCTGAACTAAAATAATTTGATCCACTAAACCGAAATACAATTAGCAACATATCCAGAGGACACCAAAAGATTTCCAGACCACATTGAATACAAGATGATATAGCCATCACCAACATAATTCTACAACAACCAAAATCATATCTAGACCAACTTACATCTAGATAACCAGGTTTGATATCAATGACAACCATACAAGCTCATGCTATCAACAAACACCAACAATCTCAAACAGAATCATCTTTGAATTTTTGTGCAATAGTTAATGGGGTAGATGGACACTCTATATTGAAACTTGTGAGTGGATGAATCTTAAATTTATCCATTGTAGTAGAAGATTCTAAACTTGATGAATACTCTATGCTGGATTCAAAATTCCTATGTTTCTTAAGAAGATGTGTTAGGTGATGAATCCTTTTCTGTATACATTTGTTCTCAATATATCTTGATTTCTTGCAAAAGATATACATTTCACTTTTTCTATCTTGGTTTAAATTCCTTGATTTGAAAAAGTGCCAATTTGATTGGATGAATTCTCATCTTCCTTACTTTCCTTATCCTATTGATATTTATGTTTCTCCCATTTGTATTAAGCCTTTTGTTTACCTTTTCCCGGAATTAGGAAAATCATCTAATTATTAATTAATTAGGTCATTTAATTATTTTATTCACTTAAGATAAACTTAGGTGCTCTTTAGATGTTATTTAATTAGGCTAATATTAGCTTCACTTTAGTTTAGCTGTAGTTGATCTTTATTTAGCTCTTTGTGCTTTTTATTTAGTTCTCCTAAATTTAGTTTAGGGCATCCTTGTGCTCTCTATATAAGCACATCATTATGAATTGTAATTTCATCTTGTAATCTTTTCTTTGGAGGAATATGACATATTTTTCTTGCTACTCTTGTTTGTGGAAGGCATTCTAATTTGTTGTTTGATCTTGTAGGCTTGTGTTGCAAAATTCAACATGGTATCACAACATGTATTCACCAAACCCCTTTTCGAGCTTTGGAGTTTCTTTTATCAAAAGTGTTGTATGGTCATCAAGTTTGCCTTATAGTGTGGATTTGGATGTGGACAACTTTTTTGGAGCAAAAGGAGCATCAAAAATTTCAATTTTTTTTCCAATTTTAGAAAGTTTTTATTTTCAAAAAAATTCTATTTTTGGAAACTCTATATTTTTAGAAACTTTCTATTTTCAAAAAGTTTATATTTTCAAAAGTTTCTATTTTTGGAAACCCTTCAAGCCTTCCAAGCCCTAATTGACACGTAGTTGGTTTTTTGGCCATAACTTGGTCATAGGAAGTTGAAGTTGCATAAACAAGACATCGTCAAAAAGTTGGTTTCAACACTGATCTAGATCTATAGGTGGTTTTGTTAGATTCTACTCCAATTTTCCATACAGGGCCTCCAAAGCCAACCTTCATTTTTGTGCTTTTGGGGCCATATATTTTACATTTAGACTCCATTTTTTGAAGAACAGATATCATCGAAAATCCCTCAATATCCTCATCCATATCTTAGGTCTATTTTTCCATATTTTTCCCTAGGTATATTTTATTCATATTTTTGTGTTTTCACTATCTAGTCAATTACTTCAATGCTTTGACATTTGGGATGAATCTGTTTGTTGGAGAGGGTAGTGTAGTCACATAAATCAGTCCACTTAATTAAATGAATATTTAGTATTTATTTGATTATTTAACTATCAATCAATAATTAATTTAATTAATATTTAATTAATTCATCTTAACCCTCTTCTCCTATTAATTAAATAAATTATTCAATTTATTTGATTTAATTCACTTAACCAAATTCAAACAATTAAGAGATGATGAGAACATTTGGAGAGAATGATTGGGAAGTCTTTAGGTGTGCCGTGCTGAACAAGGATATGGCTCCATTCCGCAGAGTTACAAACTTAGAGGTTTGGTGGTTCTCGATTGGAGCAACAGAAACTGTGACTAATGTTGGAGAGTTTGTCGGGGTCATCATGCAAACCCTTAATGGCGATGCTTAAAGTGTATTAGGATTGTGTCTGGCTCTGTCCTTTGGTGTATTGGTTCAAGCTTCGGGATTATGTATACAGGGGGTTGGATGGGTAGTAATGTAGACTGTGGGGTTGGAAGGGTAGTAATTGTCTATTCAGATTATGTATACAGGGGGTTGGATGGGTAGAAATGTAGACTGTGGTCTTGCTATTAGGCTTTGATGCCTTTTTGTAATCTTTTTTAAATTAATACAAGGGTGCTATCCCCTTTAATGATAGCTCTTACCATTAAAAAAAATAAAAATTCAGACCATTAATTAAATAAATAAATCATATTTGTTTAATTAAATCTTCTCTCACATTTAAATAAATTAATATTTATATTTATTTAAATCCCCCAAAATCCCATCTCTCACATTTAAATAAATTAACATTTATTTAGATCACCTTTATCCTCCACCCACTTGCATTTTCCTACAAATGCAAGTTCAACAACTATTTTAAATAAATAAATTATTTATTTAAAATCCTATTTATCCTCACCCACTTGAAACCTTTAATGGCTTCCCTTAAAGTCTTCAAACTTAATGGCTTCCTTCCAGAGTCTTCTCAAGCCTTTAATGGTTTCCCTTAAAGTCTTCAAACTTAATGGTTTCCTTCTAGAGTCTTCTTAAACCTTTAATGGTTTCCCTTAAAGTCTTCAAACTTAATGGCTTCCTTCTAGAGTTTTCTTAAGCCTTTAATGGTTTCCCTTAAATTCTTCAAACTTAATGGCTTCTTTCTAGAGTCTTCTTAAGCCTTTAATGGTTTCCCTCAAAGTCTTCAAGCATTTAATGCTTTATCTTCCTTTTTCTCATGTAAATAAATTAAGATTTATTTAAATAAAATCCAAAATTCACATTCACATTTAAATAAATTAATATTTATTTAAATATCTATCCAAATGCAAATTACAACATTTAATTGAAATAAATGATTTTATTTTAATTGAAAATCCCAAAATTCCTCCCACTTGCATTCTCCTACAAAATCCACTTGCATGCCTATATCCCTTCTAGATTCTTCTAACTCTTTCTAATTAGCCTAATCCTATCCTAATCATTGTCACATTCCTAAATAAAAGGAAGTCACTTCTCAAAAATCTCCAAAGTCTTCAATAACTATTAAAGGCTTTATGTCTTCAAATGGTTAACCTCTAAAGTCTTCCAAACCATTAAAGGCACCTTGGAGTCAACTTTGGGAGATGCATGTCTCTCCATTCTCAAAGGATCCTAAAACACATTCTCTTCTTCCCCTTGCATATGTATATTTTTATACTCTTTGATGATGATACTTTAGAGGAGCTTGAGTATATCACATGTCTTGCATGTTTCGATGGATTAGAGACCTATCTTCATGTTCCTACTCCTCAGATTGAGATTCCATCTCAATCATCTTCATATTTTTTTTCTTGATCAGATTGGTATTAGCTCTTGCATAACCCCCATTGATTCATTGCATCAAGACATTGTTCTTCCAGACACAACTACTTGTGATTCCCCATTGATTCATTGCATCAAGACATTGTTCTTCCAGACACAACTACTTGTGATTCATATCTTGCAAACATATCATCCTTATTTGTGGAGTCTCATACTGTAGATTTGGAGGATTATTTAGAGGACATTCATATCCTCTTTTTTGATAGCCACATTAGTGTTGTCAGCTCATCTTCATCACCCATGGAGCTTGTTCTTCATCATTTTTTTACAATTTTGATTTGTCACCTCCTACATTGATTGGACATGTACTTGATTGGACATGTACTTGATTGGTTCATGACATATTCATCTTTCATAGATACAATTATAATTGAGCAGTTTCTAGAGGCACATAATATTTGGATTTGGATTCCTACTTCTTCTAGTTTATGGGAGTGGCTTTTCATATCTCCAGTGGATTGGTTTCTTTTGAAGGGGAGAAATGTTGTTTGTAGGTAGTGGATCATATTTTGTCTTTAGGCTTGCATCATTGGCATATGAGCTACTTCTTCATTGGGGGGATTCATATGCTCATTTTATCTCTCTTATGTGGGGGAAATTCATTGTACTATTTAGAGAGAAGCAATCCTTGGGGAGTCACATTGAGTCCTTGTTCCTTTCTTCTGTCACTAGTATAGTTATTGCAGAAAGAGGACCAGGATGGACTTGTGCTACTTGGTCTTGAAAAATTAGGCCGAAATTTTGAGAACATGTTCTAGACATTTCATTTTGCCTAGATCCAAGTTTGTGGCTCAGTGGGATATTTGTAGCTTACTATTTCTATTAGTTTACTTCAATCATTCATGGCTTTGCCCTAATTTCATAATTACATTACAGATTCAATTAATAAAGAGGATAATTAATACCAACTGATGTCATGGAAATGGGGACAAGGCAACAACAAAGTTCAATGTTAATAAGTTAGTTTCAACCATAAAAACAAAACAAAGAACTAAAAACTATTCCAAACATATCAAAAGAGATTTCAAAAAGCATGAAAGAAGTTTAACAAAATAAAAGAAAGGAGAAGAGCCTCCCTAAGATGCTTCCATGATGCCTTTTGATCCTTTTCCCTTGTTTCTCCCCTCTCCAAGTCCCAAATGAGTGTAGCTCTCAGCTTTTAGCACTATCCATGGATGCCATATGGAGATTCAAGATGGTTGAATATGATAAGCAAATGCTATGCAAGTGTAGATAGTGATGCTATGAAAAAGCTCTATGCTAATACCAGTATAACAACAATACTCTAATGCTTCTTTTTTGCTTGAGGAGAAGGGTTCTATTTATAGAAGAAATGGGGAAATGAAGGGTTAAGATTGAGTAATCTTAACAAGGGTTAGGATTGAAAGATATTCAATCCATGTGAGACTTTCAACCCAATCCCATGTTGACAAGTGTCACCATGAGGAGGCTTGAGAGGAGAGATAAGGAGCATTAAATGCTTGAGGGGACATGATGGTTACCCTAGTCAAAGAAATAAATGCTTTGAAGAGACACATGGGTTACATGAGGGTTAAGTTAGGGGTCAAAGTCCTTAACCATGGGTGCAAGTGGAATTAACCATTAATGGTCATGTAAGAGCCATAAGTGGTTTGGAAGACTTTAGAGGTTAATTTGTTGAACACACAAAACATTAATTTCTTTTCAAAGACTTTGGAGTCTTTGAGAAGTGACTTCAATTTTCTTAGGAATGTGACAATATTTAGGGGATGGATTAGGTTAATTAGGAAAGGTTTAGAAGAATCTAGAAGGGGTTTAGGTGTGCAAATGGATTTTGTAGGAAAATGCAAGTGGAAGGAATTTTGGTATTTTCAATTAAAATAAAACCATTTATTTCAATTAAATGGTGTAATTTGCATTTGGATAAATATTCAAATAAATATTAATTTATTTAAATGAGAAAAAGGAAGATAAAACATTAAAATGCTTGAAGACTTTGAGGGAAACCATTAAAGGCTTGAAGACTTTAAGGGAAGCAATTAAAGTCTTAAGAAGACTTTAAGGGAAGCCATTAAGTTTGAAGACTTTAATGGAAACCATTAAAGACTTAAGAAGACTATAGAAGGAAGCCATCAAGTTTGAAGACTTTAAAGCCATTAAGTTTTGAAGACTTTAAGGGAAACCATTAAAGGTTTCAAGTGGGCGAGGATAAATAGGATTTTAAATAAATAATTTATTTAAAATAGTTGTGCAACTTGCATTTGTAGGAAAATGCAAGTGGGTGGAGGATAAAGGTGATTTAAATAAATGATTTATTTAAAATAGTTGTGCAACTTGCATTTGTAGGAAAATGCAAGTGGGTAGAGGATAAAGTGATTTAAATAAATGTTAATTTATTTAAATGTGAGAGGTGGGATTTTGGGGGAATTTAAATAAATATTAATTTATTTAAATGTGAGAGAAGATTTAATTAAATAAATATGATTTATTTATTTAATTAATGGTCTGAATTTGGTTAAATGAATTAAATCAAATAAATTGAATAATTTATTTAATTAATAGGAGAAGAGGGTTAAGATGAATTAATTAAATATTAATTTTATTAATTATTAATTGATGGTTAAATAATCAAATAAATATTAAATATTCATTTAATTAAGTGGACAGATTTATGTGATTACACCAACCATTTGAATCCAATCAAAATATCAATCTCTTTCCCATTTGGATTGAGCCTAGATCTATTGGATTCAACCCTCTTTCAATGTAATTTGGTTAATTGGGCTATTTAGTGGTTTTACTTAGTGAAACCCTAATTCCTAATTTTCCATCTATTACAATGAGTACCTTATCAGGACTTCGTTTCTAGGACTTTTTCATGCATGCATTTTGTATTCATCTTTGGATTTTTAGCTACTCTCTAAGTTAATCTTAAGGGGGTGTTGGAGTAATTAAGAGAATTATCTAATTATTAATTAATTAGGTCATTTAATTACTTTATTCACTCAAGCTAAACTTAGGTACCTTTTAGCTTTTATTTAATTATGATAATATTAGCTTCACTTCAGTTTAGCTATAGTTGGGCTTTATTTAGTTCCTCACGCTTTTTCTATATTCTCCTAAATTTAGTTTAGGGCATCCTTATGCTCTCTGTATAAGCACATCATTATGAATTGTAATTTCATCTTGTAATCTTTGCTTTTGAGGAATATGACATATTTTCTTGGTACTCTTATTTGTGGAAGGTGTTCTAGTTTGTTGTTTGATCTTATAGGCTTGTGTTACAAACTTTTGTGTTGTGAAATTCAACATTTTAGTGTTCTTCAAGGTGCCCATTCGGATTAATTTATCTTTCTCCCTTATTAATACAATAAAATTATTCAAAGATATTTTCCATGTGGTTCCAAGAGTTGTCTTAGTGGAATACAAGGTGGATGCAAAAATAAAATATTTAGGACTTTGTCTTGAAAGAATGGTCCAAGGGATGAGTTGATCCTCTTTCTTTTCTATGCCACGTTCTTTGAGTTACAACCTTAGTGATTTGAGTTTTGACAAATAGTCTTCTAGGGTGTCAAAGAATCTTAGACTTAAGATTTCATTTTCTAGTTGATGACTCCTTAATTCACCAATCTTCCCAAAGCATTGTTCAAGGGTTCACCAAACTTCATTGGATGTTTTCAAGGCTCTACATGAAATAGCAACTTTCTAGAGATTGATTTAGACATAGTAATCCAAACACTTGATTGTACTTATTAAACCACTTTTCCTTATCTTTTTCTACACTAGTTTCTTTTTCTATACCCATAGTTACCCTATATAACCCTTGATTCTTTTAATATAAGGAAATTGTGTAGTTTTCACTCATGATTATTGAAGGGTGTCAAAGGCTTAATGGTTTTTTGAGCTCCATATGTACTTAGTATATTTGGTTGCAAAATTTGATGTGCAAAAATAATGCTAAAAGAGAAATGTGAAAGTGTTTGAAGATACGGTTCACAAAAGTGCACAATGACACAACTCAAGGCACCCCCTTGATGCAATATTTGTTGACCCCACCCCCTGATCCACCCAATTTCGACACTTTATAAATGGGTGTGTGGAAGAAGTTGAGTCCACTTTCTAGCCAAAAAGTGAGTGTTTTCTTGATTTTGAGAATTTGTCACAATTGATCTAAAAATTTGAAGCATTTAAAGATTGAACTTTAAAAATAATCATTAACATGAAATGTACTACTCAGAATCTAGTTTCCAAGTATGTAATTTATTTTAATACCCAGATGATACAAATTGATTTTCAATAGGTGTATTTAAAAACCACTATTTAAAAGTCATTTTTTTAGGACCATACCATGCACGCGTATGACCACCATGTTTTGACCACTATTAAAGTTTTTTTTTGAATCCTCTTGGGAAAAGATCTATAAGACATTGAAGATTGATGAGGATATTTTTTTTAAATATATTTTTAATTAATTTTTTATTGGCCCTTATTATTGTTTTGAAAACCCGTCATGTATGGCCACCATAAGTAAACCTAAATTTATCATTTTTTAATTTTTTTTTTTCATTTTGAAAAATAATTGTGTGTAGATTGATGCCATATTTTTTTTTTCGAAAAGCGTAAAAAAAAGTTAAAAAAAAAGAAAACCTGTTATTTCAAGTTTATGGACTAGTTTCATAAAAATATATTTAAAATTTAAAAAAAAAATCAATTGTAAAAAAAATAATAAATCTAGATACTCTCATTTGTAATGGTTTTTAATTTTGTAAATAAATTCTACAAAAAAGTCATCAGACATATGTCCAAAGTCACTCTTTTCTAGTGACACTAATATGACCTTCAAGTTAAAGATCCAAGGCTAAGAGTTGGCTCCCCAAGCTTTTCCTGAGCTGAAACTGAAGCAAAAACAAGTCTCCAATTTTAATTTAAAAAAATGGGATCCTATTATTTAAACCCATTTTAAAAAAAATGTACCCATTTTTTAATAATGGGTACCCTTTTTTAAAAAATAAATAATTTTAAGAAACGAGATGTTGTCTTGAAAAACATGGGATCCTATTTATTAAAATTTTGCTTTGAAGTCTTGAAGCATAACAGGGACATGTTTTTGTCAACTTTTTTGTGTTTATTTCAAAGGATTTTTTTTTTAGTAAAGTAAACTCAACTTCTTGCACCTACCCAACTTAGTGCTTATACAATTTGAATAGGTCCAATGCATGAGAAATGGAAAAATGTAAACTTTTGCGAAAAAAATGACACTCATTTTTGAGCTACCTATGAAACGCTATTACATAAATAAATTATTGTAAAATGGCCTAATTTTAAATTAAATTGCACTAAAATTAGAACTAAATGCCTAGATGAAGTTAGACCTAGGCTTCCAACTAGTAGTTGGAATTGACACAAAAATGGTTTCAAATGACTACACCCATGCGAAAAAATACCCCACCCTGTTTGCAAGCTATAGTAAAAAGAAAGTCTCCCTCTTTTACACGCTTAATAATTTGGTAAAAAAATGATAGTTGCATTAAATGCTAATGTTGAGAAGAGATTAAAAATGACAATTAATGTCAAAAGAAAAAACACAACCCAATTTAATGATGCACATGGGTTGAGAAAGGCCAAATCTTTAGGTACTATTGAAGCTATTGAAGCTTCCAACTAGTAGTTGGAATTGACACAAAAATGGTTTCAAATGACTACACCCATGTGAAAAAATACCCACCCTTGTTTGTAAGCTCTAGTAAAAGGAAAGTCTCCTTCTTTTACATGCTTAATAATTTGGTAAAACAATGATAGCTGCATTAAATGCTAATGGTGAGAAGAGATTAAAAATGACAATTAATGTCAAAAGAAAAAACACAACCCAATTTAATGATGCACATGGGTTGAGAAAGACCAAATCTTTAGATACTATTGAAGCTATTGAAGCTTTCAACTAGTAGTTGGAATTGACACAAAAATGGTTTCAAATCCCTACACCCATGTGAAAAAATACCCACCCCCGTTTGCAAGCTATATTAAAAAGGAAGTCTCCTTTTACATGCTTAATAATTTGGTAAAAAAATGATAGTTGCATTAAATGCTAATGGTGAGAAGAGATTAAAAATGACTATTAATGTCAAAAGAAAAAAACACAACCCAATTTAATGATGCACATGGGTTGAGGGAGGCCAAATCTTTACGTACTATTGAAGCTTCCAATTAGTAGCTGGAATTGACACAAAAATGGTTTCAAATGATTACACCCATGTGAAAAAATTCCCCACCCTCTTTGCAAGGTATAGTAAAAATAAAGTCTCCCTCTTTTACATGCTTAATAATTTGGTAAAAACTTGATAGTTGCATTAAATGATAATAATGAGAAGAGATTAAAAATGACAATTAATATCAAAAAAACGCAACCCAATTTAATTTTGCACATAGGTTGAGGAAGGCCAAATCTCTAGGTTACTATTGAAGCTATTGGAAAAATTCACTGCTTTTGATAAATTCTTAAGCCACTAATTGAGGGATAGTGGGCACCAAGGTGGCTTTTGATCAATTCTTAAGCCACTAATTGAGGGATAGTGGGCACCAAGGTGGAGTTCTGCTAGTTAAGTTGTAGCTTGAGGGGACGTGGAGTTGAGTTGGGATATACAAGTCAAATCATCAGCAAAAATTTTTGTGGTGTGATGGACTCTTTTAATTATTGAAGGAGGCATAAACAATAGTTCTACTAGAATCATGCATGAATGAGATCCTATTGGAGACACTTATGGATAAATGAAGCAAACAAAATAATGCCCACTTACAATGCTGAATGTCACGCCTAGATTGTGTAAAAATACATCAAAATGTGGCCATAAAAAAGTACGTGGGAAGTTAGCTGCTCAAGGGCACTGATGATGTTTGAGACTTTTCTTTACCAAAAAAATAAATTTACACAAATACAAAACCTCAAGTGTGGAAGCTGCATCATATGTGTTTCTAAAAGGTTAACCGACAAATGTAGGTGCCTGAAGGGCAAAAGAAAGCCACATTTCTTGGAGCAGGTTGATGGAGTGAGAATTGTCCCTAAAGTTGATGTGGAAAGCTATCTATTTTGAAGGCACTAGATTTGCTTGAATGCTAGAATGTGAGCTTCTTGAAGGAGGTGTAGAGATGTTAGTCCCTGTATGAAATTTCATCCTTTTTATGCTCCACCAAAATGCTTTGCTAATGTTTTCAATCATTGAGTCAAAAACTAAAACCAGAGGTGATGATATGGCTGCAAATATAATGCCAAAAATACATAGATTTGTGACCTTAATATATTACTATTACAAATATGAAACCACATCACTGTCTCAATAAATGAATAATGACAAATCTAAGCAATAAAATTTTTTAATACGCTTTTGATTTCAAAATTAATTCATAGAAAAATACTAAACCAACAATCAAAATTGGATTGGCTCTAATACCATGTTGGTGTTTACCAATATCTTTGCTTGAATACTAACATTAATCAGGCACACAATTCATGCATTGCACACTCAACCTTTGAAGCTAAAAGCACAATGCTATACAAGAATGATTGAATAGAAGTGTAAGTAAAATGTACAATGTGCGTTTCATATATAGACAAGCTAATGGAGATGAGAAGGTAGGAAATAACCATTGACTACCCCTCCAATGAAGGACACTTGTTATTTCACTTGACATGTGTTATAGTGAGTGGGAAGTGTGCATGTAAGAGGTGTCTCACAAAGTGATAACACATATCTCAACTAGATTAGGGGAGAAAAAAGACCAAAATGGCTAATTAAACTTAAGATTATGTGTGAATAGGTCACTAACTAGAAAAGTTATTAGATAACTAGTTTGACAATTCAAATAAGTCACTAACTAGAAAGGTTATTAGATAACTAGTTTTGCAATGACACAAATAGATATCATGTCCAACTATAAATACCTAGAAAAATTTCAACTCATTAATTTTCTTGTGGTGGTGATAAATGTAGTGTTCTAAAATTCTTCCCTTTTATTAAGTGAAAGGGGTCTAGGAGTGACATTTTACATTCCAAACCTTATGGTATAAAAAATGGCACTTACATGTCTATGTAGATTTGGGTTAATTCTATTGGAGGTGTCTTTTGTAGATCCCATACATCCTAATCCTTCTAGGATACATTGGACTCGTAAAGTCTCTTAAGAGCCCTTAGACAAAAATCTACCAAACTTTTTAATAATTTTTTTTGTCAAATTATGGTACATAAGAATGTCTTGTCTAAACCTATGGGTGGATTTAAGGTACAAGTAAAAATACCTCTCTCAAATTTTCACAACTCATTTTTTTTTTAAACAATGGCGATGAATACAATGTAGTAAAATACTTCAATTTTGTTTAGTGAAAGAGTGCTAGGAGTGGTATTTTGCATTCTGCACCTTGTGGATATTAAATAACAATGCTAACATGTTTAGGTGAGTAGGTTGCTACTATTAGAGGCATCATTTTTATTCCCAAGCATCCCAATCGTTCCAAGCCACATTGGATTGACAAAGTCTCTTAAGGGCCTTAATATAAAAAAGTTGCCAAAGTTTAGCATGACTGTTATCTTAAACCATGAAATGTAGGAATTTATTGTCTAAACCAACGCATGGGCATTAGTTTTAAATAAAAATACCTATCTCCATTTTTTCAATTAACTCAATTTTATTTTCTTGTTCTAGAAATGAATAAAATGTTGCAAAATATTTTAGCTAAATAATTTAATGAAATGGTGCTAGGAGTGTTATTTTGTATTCTTCACCACATGACACCAAATGGATAGGAACACCACATCTGAATGGGTGGTTCATTAGTATTGGAGATATCTTTTTGGTTTCTAAGCACCCCAATCCTTCCAAGCTACATTGGCTTAACAAAATCTCTTAAGAGCCATAAGACCTAAAAATTGCTAAACTTTGACATGAGTCTTCAATCAAACTCTAGCACACAAGAATGTATTAGGGTCATAAATTCTATATTGAGTATATATCAAAGTTAATTCATCAATATATTCAATCATGTTATTAAATGTGTCATTTCCCAAAATTTTGAAATCTCCAATCTCTATTATAGAGGAAACAATCCTCCATTGTGATTCTTGAAGTGTGTATGATCTTGAAAATATAATTACCTTATTTCTCCTATAAAGATAGTTCTAAGAGATACAATACAAGGTAATCTCAAGGGTTTATTGGAGTGCCATATCTAGAGATAAGGGTACATAGTCCTTAGAAAATAAGTAATTCCTCAATCATGACTTCATACTCCAAGAGATCTCATCTACAAAGATTTAATAAATCTCATCCTTCTCCCACAAGACCATTCTATAATGGTATCACAAAGTAATTCTAAAAAATATTATAAGATGAGTGATCATGATTTTTATTTATGTTAATTGATCAGGACTACATTCTTTTAATTTCACCATTAGGCTTATCTTGAACTATCAATTTCACCCTAGCCTATCACTTAACTACTAGAGCATAAAACAAAATATAACATAAAATTAAGTATCTTCTAAATATATTGGGAGGTTTTGTCTTCTTGAACTAAATTAATCTAGTATGTAGCAAATTTTTTAGATAAAAGGTGATATCTCCAGTACTTATATATTAAAATATATATAAAAGCTAATTACAAAGTATAACATATAGCTCCAAGGAGGAGCTACTGTAATGAATTAAAAATAGGATTCACTAGTTTATGTGTTAAAACTAGGAATTAAACCTATCTCTCAAAAATCACACTTAGAAGGAGAATGAAATCAATAGGCTCAACCTCAAACTTATTAGGAAAGGGCCGAGCACAATGTGAATTTAGTACTACTTGGTTGAGTTGAAAATGAGCAATTGAAAGGATACAAATTGAATGTGAAGAGCTAGGGATAGAAGGTGCAAAGTTGACAATGGATAACTTAAACAAGTAAATGTAGAATTAATAATCATAGAGAAGAACTAGATCTAGAAAGGGGATCTAGAGAGGAACCTGTCGCATAAATTTGAGTTGAAATTGAGTGGAAAATGATGGTTAGGCGCCCTTGTCCAATCAAAGAATTTTTTGGCATTGAACTAGATATGAAACCTTGAGAACATGTGCTTGCTTCTATAATTGATGGAAAATTAAGGTTTCACAAGTTACGCTTTGTGAACTAGGAAATGACCTAACTTTCATATGCATCACATTAAAAGGAGGATGAACTCAATAGATCCAACCTCAATTATATTAGGAATATGGTTGAATGCTTATTGGAGTCCTATTACCTTTTGTTTGAGTTGAAATTGTAATTGAAAGTATGCAAATTGAATGCTAAATCTTAGGTAAGAAAATATATGCATGAACTAGCAACTTGGACTGACTATGCTAACTAATAATGAAATTGAAACTTCACAACATGTACAAAAGTGGATAGGGAATCTGATTGTGCACTTGTGACTGAAATCTAATGTTGAATTGACAGGACTAGGGCATTGGGAACCTTGGTCTTCTGAGTTGTGATTTGGAGGCCCGATTCTTGATGTAGTTTGGGCAGTAACATGATAATTTGAGGTTGAACAAGGAAGACCAAGGTGCTGGGTGCCTTGGTTCTGGGACAGGGGTGCTGGGTGCCCTAGTCCTTATGAACCATACCAAGATTCTGCCCGAGCAAACTTGTACTTGCTTCTTGAGTCTTATTAAATATTTCTTGCTCTGTCGGATACCTTTAACCACACATAAGAGAAAATAAAGTGGGGTTTGGATAGGGGTTTTCCTTAGGTCAAGCCTTGAATTTGGAATTTACCCTAATAGAAATAAAAATTGAACTTGAACTAACTTGGAAAAGCTTGCCTTTTGAGGGAAATGCTAAAATTCTTGAATTTAGATGATTATACCTTCAATAGGTGATGCAATGTTCTTAGGATAAGTCCTCTATGTTTTGATGCAATAACATGATAAATCACATAAAATTCATCTTGAAATCATAATTGAAACATAAAATGAAGATGCCTTGATGTAGTTTACTACTCCTTGAATTAGATTTTCTCTTGAGGGAGAAGAATTGTTTTTGAATTGATGATAATGTTAGCATAAAGTGTCATGTTAAAAATGAATTGAGAGGGATGCCTTATATAGGGATTTCATTATCAAAATCACCATTAGGCCAACTTAGATTTTATATATGTTTGCACGTCCAGTGAGATTTGAATTAGAAAAGATTGCCAAATTATCCTCTCAAAATTTGGGGAAAAAGGTTTCGGACCAGGTAGTAGAGATTCGCCTTGGTCCTATCAACTTTTTTTGAATTTCTACGAATGTGAGATAACAAGATTCTAATGCTAATTCCATCTCGATGGCTCAAACCATAATGCAAAGGTATGTACTAAATATGCTTTGAGAGTTGAAATTAAGGTAAGATTAAGGATAAATGAGGATAAAATAAAGGGCCCAAATAAGAGTGTGATGATGAATAAAGAGGAATAAGACCCATTATATTAATTTAAATATTAATTAATTACAATAAAGGTCCTATAATGCATAGAGAAAAGGAAAATACTAAAATAGGTTCTATGAGAGTCTAAAATTGGACACACAAATAAAGGTGTACTATTTACGACGCTAAATTTAGCTCCCACTTTAGCGGATTATGATCTTATGGTCATAGTCTCAGTAAAATAGAAATGAAAAGATAGAGCATCTGATAGCAAGACAAACTAGGGATAGGATAATATTGAGGTATGGTCAAGCCCTCAAGCATAGGGTCCTATCAATCCATGTAAGTAACCTTCTGTAGACACCTATTTATGTCCACCTAATTAAATGAATTTTATATTTGTTTGATTACCATTCATCCAACTATTAATTAGATTCACATTTAATTAATCTTTCATCCTTTTTCAACTATTAATTAAATTAATATTTAATTAATTCATCCCAACCCTCTTCTCCTATTAATTAAATAAATTATTCAATTTATTTGATTTAATTCACTTAACCAAATTCAAACCATAATTAAATAAATAAATCATATTTTTTTAATTAAATCTTCTCTCATATTTAAATAAATTAATATTTATTTAAATCCCCCAAAATCTCATCTCTCACATTTAAATAAATTAACATTTATTTAAATCACCTTTATCCTCCACCCACAAATGTAAGTTGCACCACTATTTTAAATAAATAAATAATTTATTTAAAATCTAATTTATCCTCACCCACTTGAAACCTTTAATAGATTCCCTTAAAGTCTTCAATCCTTTAATGGCTTCCTTCTAAGAGTCTTATCAAGCCTTTAATAGTTTCCCTCAAAGTCTTCAAACTTAATGGCTTCCCTTGAAGTCTTCAAACCTTTAAGGACTTTTTTCTAGAGTCTTCTTAAGCCTTTAATGGTTTCCCTCAAAGTCTTCAAGCATTTAATGTTTTTATCCCCCTTTTTCTCATTTAAATAAATTAAGATTTATTTAAATAAAATCTAAAATTCACATTCACATTTAAATAAATTAATATTTATTTAAATATCTATCCAAATGCAAATTACACCATTTAATTGAAATAAATGATTTTATTTTAATTGAAAATCCCAAAATTCCTCCCACTTGCATTCTCCTACAAAATCCACTTGCCTGCCTAAACCCCTTCTAGATTCTTCTAATCACTTCCGATTTAGCCTAATCCTATTCTAATCATTGTCACATACCTAAATAAAAGGAAGTCACTTCTCCAAAACCTCCAAAGTCTTCAAAACCATTAAAGGCTTTATGTCATCAAATGGTTAACCTCTAAAGTCTTCCAAACCATTAAAGGCTCTTACATAACCATTTATGGTTAACTCACCTTTGACCTTTGGTTAGAGACTTTCCTCTAACTTAATCATCCTTTTAACTCATGGTTCTCTTCAAAAAATTTATTTTTTTCACTAAGGTAACCATTTAACCTTTGCAAATTCATTTATCCCTTGGATAAAAGGAATATCCATTAACCTAATCCTAACCCAACCCCCTAGGGTAACCATCATGTCCCCTCAAGCATTTAATGCTCCTTATCTCTCCTCTCAAGCCTCCTCATGGTGACACTTGTCAACATGGGATTGGGTTGAAAGTGTCACATGGATTGAAGATCATTCAATCCTAACCCTTGTTAAGATTACTCAATCTTAACCATCCAACTCCCTATTTCTTCTCTAAATATATCTCATTTCCTTTATTATCATCATCCCAAGTTTTTGCATCTAGGTTATGCTATTTTCTTGTGTGCAGGTTATCAAAGAGTCTCATTTGCCTCTCTTTTCAAGCTTAAGCATTTATGAGCATTCTAGTATTAGAATTATCATGTTAGCATAGCATGTTAGGATAGTATAATAGCAACATCATAGCATGTTAGTTTCTTTATCATAACTTAGTATTATCATAGCATTATCATGTTAGGATAGCATATCACACTAGAATAATCTTCATTTTAATCTCATCATCGTGCACCATATCATATCTTTTCATATCCATATCATAATAAGATCTTAGTTGCACTTGCATTTAGATCTTTTATCATATATCCCTCGTTCTTTAGGTAGTCATCCTAGAGATCAAGTTCTCTTCCAAGCTGAGAGCCACCTTGATTTGAAGGATCCTTGGAGATAGAGAACAATGAGACATGCTTATAGATTTTGTTTCATTTACTTATGTTTTATGTTTCATTGATCTCTAACATAATGTTTCATTGGCGTGCTTGAGTTGTTTGTGTCTTGTTTTGTAGATTCCATACTTTTCATGTATACATTTTTGGCGTCCATCGTGGGGCAACCCACAAATTCCTAACAAATTTTCCGTAGGTTCACGCCCAGATATTCCAGTGCATATGTGGACCTTTCTAATCTAATCCGTCTTACTTTCTCTTAGCACATGGAATCATCAGAATAGCGCATACCTTCTCCAGAGTAGTGCTTTTGTAACAAGAAGAGATCTAATTTTTGTAACACAACTTGGAAATTTTAGGCTTGTAAGCCCACAATCTTGACTAACTTTTCAAAGGGGTTTTTTAGGTACTAATGTTTGTTGCAGGTCCAAAGGAGTTAGATTAGATTTTTTATTTAAATTTTCATTTTACAAAGGAAAAAAAGAACTCACTTCTTTTTCTTGCAAAAGTAAAAAGAACAATCAATCCTTATTATTGCAATTTAAAAAGAACAAGCCACCCCTTTGTTTTAGCAAGCGATTTACTTTTGTTGACCACACAATTTTCTCTTGTTGACTAAGATTTATTGCAAGTTCAAAAAAACAAATTTCTATGTGGGATTAAAATTGAACACCATGCTTGTTGGAACAACATCTCCAAATAGAAGAAAGAAAACCATTGCTATGAAAGATTAAAAATGAACAATTGATTGTTTTGTCTCGAAAGTGGTAGGCATATGCTCTCCACTTAATTGGGTGATCAAAAGGCCAAACCCACTCTTTTATGCTTTATTTTACTTCAAGCATTTTACATCCTTTAGAGGGTCTGCCTTCACGAAGCCTTGAGGGGGCTAGTGAGAAGGGTACGACCTAAGTGAGTATGGCTAAAGCCAAGTAATCAAACTCACTATAATCAAATTGCCTTTTTGAGATGAAAATCTCGGGGGATGGAGCATATTTGAGTTATCTCATATCGAGCACTTTGTAGGGCCTTGAGGTCTCAATCACACTTGCGTGACTACATCTTGTTTGATACTTTTTTGGGCTATAGGCCTCAATCGCGCTTGCGTGACTTCAAAGGATATTTTTGAACAAAATCCTTATTACGAACCATAGAAGTAGAAACTTGGAGCCGAGTCAGTTGCCATACATTGACAATATCATAGTGCAAGGGTGGGGGATCACTCACCATATATCTCCCAAGATAACTACCCAATTGTGAAGCAATTCACTTTGGGTTAATTTCTGGAAAAAGACAAAAAAATGGGCACCCTCTAGGGGGTGACAAGGCTGTTTGAGTTGACAGAGTATCAAGACTAGTGGGATATGATATTGTCAATGACCCTTGAATAAAGAGTCTATCTGATGTGTATTTGTTGTGATCCAAACCAGTGAAAACATCAGGGATTTGAACACATACTCAAAAGAACATACACTAAATGTTTAGCATTAGGATGACCATTGTCTTCATGTGTGCTATGTATTCTTGTCACAAATGATCAAACATCTTGCAAAGTATCAATCAACAAATAAATGAAAAATTAGTTCAAACAAAGGAATCATAAAGTGGAGAATATTTTCGAATCCAAGAAAGCACCTTTGGAGGTGGTTATCAACATTTCAACTATCTTTAGGCAAGATTTTCATCCAACCAATTTCGAGGAGTATCAAACCAAGTGATCAAGAGTTTATCATCCAACTATCTCAACGACAACAATACCTAGCTAGTTATTCAAGTTAGTCAAATCAAGTTTCCATATTGGGAGACTTTATCCATATAATTTGACGTGCTTTGTCATAGGGGCCTATCGAACAAACCATCTATTCGATTTAGTAAGCTTGAGTATCCGAAACAAAGCATCCATCAAGTCAACAACATCAAACTATCCAAACTGAAACTTTGATCACTCATGTGACCATCCCTTGTCGCTTGAAAAAGAATAAGCTTATTCAAAGGAAATGAGTCCTAACCTAAATCAAGATCAAGATATCATGGATCTCCAATCTAATCCCATTTTTGATCAAGATCCCACCTATCAAGAATCTTATGATGATCCCCTTAGATTTTGGTATTCCATCCACGATGATCCCCTTTTATCTCAAGAGCAGAGTCCCATTCAACATCCACCTCCTAAGCAAGAACATGATATCCCTTCCATCTCCTTCACTAATCTAATTCAAAATCAAGAGAAAAGCACAAAATCAAATGATCCTACTCCTAGTCAAGATCAAGACCAAGGAATCCTTTCATCATCCAAATCCATTTTAGGTCCTTTCATTCCAAAGTCAAACTCTCCATCCCTTCCATCCATCTTGGGTCCTTACTTCCCTCCATCCACCAATCCATCACCTCAAATGATCCATAAGAAAGATCAACAAAGGCACCATCTTTGAAATTCTTTCAACCATCTATCTAAATATCTTTCCAAAACTATTCTTCCATCATTTCCTTTATCTATTTTGTGCCCTTATGTCCCAAAATTCAATTTTCCTCCATCACTTCTCGAGTTGTGTACCAACACTCATCTTGAATGCATTTCTATCTTTCTTCGCACAAATCTTCAAACATACTATCTATTATCCAACACCTCTTTTTTATCCTTCCATCCCTTTCATTCAATCCTTTGCATAAATCCTTCATCTGTGAGATAGGCATTTTTGTCATTTTGTCACATGCTTTCCCATGCTCGAATCTCTTGTTCAATCCTTTTCCTAGATATCTATTCATGAAACACTTCAAAATTCGAGGTTGTTCCTCTTTAACATTTTCTTTTGGTTGGGATACACACTCAATCTAGAAAAGAACCACTTATCATATCTTGGTACCGACATCTTTTGATTACTATATCTCATACACTTAATCAATTGCTCTAAATCATTGTGATGTCTTAGTCGAAGACATTGCTAGTGAAAAATCTAAAATCTTGCTTCAACGCCACTGTAATTATCAGACCCACGTAAGTTTCATCACTTACAAGCCAATACAAGAAAAATAAAGAGCAAAAAGACAGTATCAAAAGATCAAAATCATGATCAAGAAAAAAAAATCCAATATCAAAATGCTTGGCTATGGATGCCTGGCTGGCAATGGAGCAATATTTGTGAGATTACAATGATAACCTTGTCGGGGCTATGGACGCTCATTGGCAGCGAGGCTCTATCCATGATGCTTTTGAAGTCAGGGTAACTCGTGTACCTAGACACATTGGATTATGAAGATTACAATGATCATATGAGCTGAAATGAACCCACTTGCACACACATGGGTAATCAAAGACTAAATACCTTGATCCAGTTTGAGATTATTCTTCCCTTTCGAGTATGCTTTCTAGCCACTAGATATGTTCGGTTGAATTTTTTCGGAGGTTCTAAGTGTGGGTTGGGTCTCTATCTTTGAAAAGTTCAAAAACACTTATTCAGGTGGTGCTAGATGTTGTGAAAATCTTACATATTGCCTTTTTGCAAATGGAGACCTCTATGCTTGGGGGCAAAGTTCATCTACTCTATTCTTCCTACCATATCTCCCATTATCCTTCCTCCAATACCCATTAACCTATCTAAAATCATCATTATCTACGATATTGCTTCATGCTAATCCATTACATCTATCCTAAATATTCATTTTGTCCATCATCTATCACTATCTATGATCTTGTTTCTCCTATCCATTTCCTATCTCCATCCATATCCCCTTTTCTATCCTTGATCTTGATCAAAACTAAGGACAAAAACAGGATTTTGAAAAGCTCTTGACGTGTCCCTTCATGTTCCATAATAAGCTACCTCCATCTTTCACCCATTCATCTTCACCTCAAAAATTCATTCATCAATTCCTTTCCTTGCTAGACATTGGGGAAACCAAATACATCTTTCTTCTAATCCAAAAAGCTCCAAAAATCGAAATGTCTAAACAAAATAAAAAATTGAAAATAAAAGCATCAACGCATGGCCCATCCATAAAATCAACAACAGGAAAATTCTCGAAGTTTGCAATCAAACTGATCACGTCTTGTTAATCAATTCATTGATCACTTGAAATCTATCAACATCAACATGTCTTATACATGGATAAGTACACTCGAAACTAGACATATCAGTCTTATACGGGGTACTCACTATTTGAAACTAGACATTCCTATCAATCATCGAGTCTTGTTAATCAATCTATCTATCAACATCAACATCAACATGTCTTATATAGGGATAGGTACACTCGAAACCAGACAGATCGGTCTTATACATGGTACTCTCTCTTTGAAACCAGACATTCGTATCAATCATCGAACAAATCAAAACAATGACATAGATCAGTATGACTGCTAGATTTTGTCCTAGTTAACCTTATCTTTATCAATTGATGGCAGTACATGTTTCATCTTTAAAAAAAATGAAAAACAAATAAAAGAAGTCCAATAAAAGCAAGTGGTGAAAACTTGGCAACAAGCGCCACTTGTGAGAGAGAAGCTACTCTATCTATCAATACTCGCATCATATATTTTATCTATATGATCTAAACCAATAGCCATCACAGAACACTTATACATGCAACATTATCCTGGACATACTTAGCGTAGTCACTATCCTTGATTATTTGAATCAGTTAGCTCGATCATATCCCAACATGGCTTGGTAATCAGTGTAAATATCCATATTGAAGTAGTATCAATAGCAAGGGGCAAAATCCTGACCTCGCTGGGGGCATTTCACCATGAGGGATTTAGACATTAGACTAAACACGTAGCAAGACAACAAAGATCAAAACAACCAACAGTGACCACAACAATGCAAGAAGGCTAGACATCACAGACTTGAACTGATTTCAACTGGACAAAAGGTCTGTTTGCCAGAGGTTTTATTTTGACAAGAATACATTTTAGATAGCATGCATGTTTACTTATGGTTGTTGATCTTTTTGCTTATCATATCTCCTAAGTGACTCAAGGATGTCTCAAAGACTAGAGAAGCAAGGGAGGAATGTGATGTTTTCTTTGTCTACTGTTTGGGAGTGAAGCCTTCTACTATACAAATTTGTCTTACGACGTGATCAGGTAATATATCACTGAAGACATTTCGGATTTGTATTGGACTAAGGTTAACTCTTGTCTATTTTACGCAAGCAACACTTAGGTCATCTTGGTTCAATTATACCTCGACACAACTTGTGTCATCTTGCAATATAAAAAATCATGTAAGTTATACTCAGGTCATCATGGTTCAAATTTATCATGCCACTTGTATTAACTTTCAACATATCAAAGGCTCAATGATGATAAAAAGGAACCACTGCAAATTTGATCGAAAGGATGACTATCTTAGATGGTCAAATTCATAGCATTATCATATCATTTTAAAGTGCATTTAGTTGCATTATCATATCATTTAAAGTGCATTAAGTTGCATTATTATATCATTTTAAAGTGCATTTAGTTGCATTATCATATCATTTAAAGTGCATTAAGTTGCATTATCAGATCATTTAAAGCATTCAAAAGCATGTTAAAGAGCATCATCATATCAACAACACATTTGTATTTCACTATACATATCATCTGTACATGCACATCATCATCATTGCATATTAGTTACACATCATCATACATAAGCGCATCAAATCACCTTGTTGCTCCCCCGGATGCACCAACATCAACACATCTAAATATGCCTACAATGTGATATCAACAAAATGTCAATTATCTATCAATCGATCAAATCAATCAATCAATTATCCTATCCGCTCACATGATATCTTAATCAATCTCTTTGAGCACCTATCTGTGATGAAAGTCATGCTATCATTCGAGAGTTTCGATAATAAACTCTTATCAATCAAGAGAGATCATCTTAGCCTATCCTATTAGTGACATAAGTCATGCTATCATTCATGAGTTTTGACCATAAACTCTTAATATATCCTATCAAGGGGCAAAGCCATACAATCATCAAACTTGTAGTTAAATCAATAACTCTTATCAATTGGAAGGTTCATCAAAACTATCCTATCAAGTGCAAAGCCATACAAAATTCAAAACCTGGAGTTAAATCATTATTCAAGTCGGTGGTCAAACAAACCTATCCTATCAGTGACGCAATCATGATCATTTATATTTGTCTTATATAGGATGTATCCTTCCTAAAACCAAACATGATCATCTATCTTTGTCTTATACATGATGTATCCTTCTTGAAACTAGACACGATCATCTATCTTTGTCTTAGACAAGATGTATCCTTCCTGAAACCAGACACGATCATCTATATTTGTCTTATATAAGATGTATCCTTCCTGAAACCAGATGTTTTGAACTATCTTTGTCTTATACAGGATGTATCTTTCCTGAAACCAGACACAATCATCTATCTTTCAATACATAGGATGTATCCTTCCTGAAACCAGACTTGAACTCAATCCACTCAATCCAATCAATTTTATCAATCATCTAACTGAGTGAACGCATCAACTCACTCAAGAAATTGACATTTTCTTGGGAGATCATATCAAGTTAATCAACAACATCAAGTATTTAATCAGGAAATGAATCGATTGTCCAAATCCCAAAAATTCATAACTCCTCGATTCATCTCCCGAGGGGGCATCATCATCGCATCATTATGATATCAAATCCAACAATCAATATCAATATCTAAATCAATATCCGGTGCATCATATCGAAAATTTTGGCAACATATCGAGCAATTTTTCTTTGAATCAATGTGTGCACACACATTACTTCAAAGAGGGGCAAAATGTAGACACCTATTTCTGTCCACCTAATTAAATGAATTTTATATTTGTTTAATTACCATTCATCCAACTATTAATTAAATTCAAATTTAATTAATCTTTCATCCATTTTCAACTATTAATTAAATTAATATTTAATTAATTCATCCCAACCCTCTTCTCCTATTAATTAAATAAATTATTCAATTTATTTGATCTAATTCACTTAACCAATTCAAACCATTAATTAAATAAATAAATCGTATTTGTTTAATTGAATCTTCTCTCACATTTAAATAAATTTATACTTATTTAAACCCCCCAAAATCCCATCTCTCGCATTTAAATAAATTTACATTTATTTAAATCACCTTTATCCTCCACCCACTTGCATTTTCCTACAAATGCAAGTTACACCACTATTTTAAATAAATAAATTGTTTATTTAAAATCCTATTTATCCTCATCCACTTGAAACCTTTAATGGATTCCCTTAAAGTCTTCAATCCTTTAATGACTTCCTTCCAAGAGTCTTCTCAAGCCTTTAATGGTTTCCCTTAAAGTCTTCAAACTTAATGGCTTCCCTTGAAGTCTTCAAACCTTTAATGACTTCTTTCTAGAGTCTTCTTAAGCCTTTAATGGTTTCCCTCAAAGTCTTCAAGCATTAATGCTTTATCCCCCTTTTTCTCATTTAAATAAATTAAGATTTATTTAAATAAAATCCAAAATTCACATTCACATTTAAATAAATTAATATTTATTTAAATATCTATCCAAATGCAAATTGTACCATTTAATTGAAATAAATGATTTTATTTTAATTGAAAATCTCAAAATTCCTCCCACTTGCATTCTCCTACAAAATCCACTTGCATGCCTAAACCTTTTCTAGATTCTTCTAATCACTTCCAATTTAGCCTAATTCTATCCTAATCATTGTCACATACCTAAATAAAAGGAAGTCACTTCTCAAAAACCTCCAAAGTCTTCAAAACCATTAAAGACTTTATGTCTTCAAATGGTTAACCTCTAAAGTCTTCCAAACCATTAAAGACTCTTACATAACCATTTATAGTTAACTCACCTTTGACCTTTGGTTAGAGACTTTCCTCTAACTTAACCACCCTTTTAACTCATGGGTCTATTCAAAGAATTTATTTTTTTGACTAATGTAACCATTTAACCCTTGCACATTCATTTATCCCTTGGATAAAAGGAATATCCATTAACTTAACCCTAACCCAACCCCCTAGGATAACCATCATGTCCCCTCAAGCATTTAATGCTCCTTATCTCTCCTCTCAAGCCTCCTCATGGTGACACTTGTCAACATGGGATTGGGTTGAAAGTGTCACATGGATTGAAGATCATTCAATCCTAACCCTTGTTAAGATTACTCAATCTTAACCATCCAACTCCCCATTTCTTCTATAAATATATCTCATTTCCTTCATTATCATCATCCCAGGTTTTTGCATCCAGGTTATGCTATTTTCTTGTGTGCAGGTTCTCAAAGAGTCTCATTTGCCTCTCTTTTCAAGCTTAAGCATTTAGGAGCATTCTAGTATTAGAATTATCATGTTAGCATAGCATATCATATTAGCATGGTATAATAGTAGCATCATAGCATGTTAGTTTCTTTATCATAACTTAGTATTATCATAGCATTATCATGGTAGGATATCATATCATACTATCATAATCTTCATTTTAATCGCATCATCTTGCACCATAGCATAGCTTTTGATATCCATATCATGCTAAGATCTTAGTTGCACTTGCATTTAGATCTTTTATCATATATCCCTCATTCTTAGGGTAGTCATCCTAGAGATCAAGTGCTCTTCCAAGCTGAGAGCCACCTTGGAGATAGAGAATAATGAGACGTGCTTAGAGATTTTATTTCATTTACTTATATTTTATGTTTCATTGATCTCTAACATAATGTTTCATTGATGTGCTTGAGTTGTTTGTGTCTTGTTTTGTAGATTCCATGCTTTTCAGGTATACACCTTCAAATATAAAAAACAAACAAACAATGTTAGTACTAAAACACAAAGTTCCAAGTCGACTAGTTGAAGAGACCTCAATAATAAAAATTTATCAATTGCTAATATCATTGTCGACATGTTATTGAAAGAGCACAAGTGGACTTATAGAAAGAACAAAGATGTACACTAATTGAAAGCATAATAAACCATGACCCAACACTAGCAAGGTGTGTTATGCTATGGGTTCATGGGAGAGAAAGAAGGAACATGGATTCCACGGGCTAGCAGGTTGTGTTATGCTAGGTGATCCATATAGGAAGGAATAGTCAAAATAGTCTAGCAAGTTGTGTTATGCTAGTTCCACTTATTTTGCTAAAATGCTGCTGTTTGTTTTCAGGAGTTACGCATCTTGTATTTAAGACGTTGGTTTGGTTTCAAGCATGAAACAACATGTATAAGACATGAAATAAAATATGCCTGGTTTCGGGCATGAAACATCTTGTATAAGACTTGTTGGTCTGGTTTCGATAATGAACACCCTATATAAGACATATAAAAAGGTTGCATCTAGTTTTATGAATGAAACATCTCGTATAAGATTTGTGGGTTTGGTTTCGAGAATGAACACCTCGTATAAGACATGCAAAATATAGTACAAAGAGGGTGATATGCATGACCCCCTTTAAGATGTCAACATAAAGCTATGTTGATGTCTTAAGGAATCTATAAATAAGGATACACACCTTCAACACCAAAGAGATATCCGTTCAACAACAATGTACATAATTCCAAGCTAAATCTAGGTATAAATCCTATAAGCAAGGAAAAGAAAGCTGTAATTTAGAGATATCTTGTAACAAGTGTAAAGGGAATCATTAGGAGGAGGAATAGATATTTGCTCAAAGATATCTACCTCCAAGAGGAGATTTTGAACAAAAATAACATCATTGACCAAAAGAAAGGAAGGAAAACAAGAATTCATACCTTCCTCCTATTACTAGGTGAAAGAGATTCTTGATGAAGGATAACACACTTTTGACCCAAAGTGAAGGGTTTGTTTATAATAGACATAAATTTATAAGTGAATAAGAGGTTGCACACAATGATACACACCTCTTGCATACAAGAGAATCCTTGAGCAAACAAGCAACTTCACACAAGGAATAATAGATCATATCATAAGCAAACACTACTCAACAAAGGAGAAGTGGATCCTTAGAAAGGATAAGGAAAATCAATGCCCCCCAAGCATAGGGAGAAAGAGAAGGATTACACAACATAAAAATATTGATTCTAATTAAAAGATGTATCACTTCAAGGAAAGAAAAGGTCCTAAACAAGGAACACACTTGTACTCACATGAAGGAAGATTCACTACGAGAAAAGACATCAAGTTATGCAAGATAAAACTCAAAAGAAGAGGCAATATTCAAAAGGAGAGAAGGAAAATTGAAATATTATTCTTTCTCCCCAAGCATGGAGACAAGGACACCAAAGATAGATCATTTATAAAAGACACACTCTTCTAAATAAAGAAAAGATCCTCAACATGAATTCATTTTCTTACAAGATGTATGGGATCCTCAACAAGGATATGCATGTCCACAATATAGAAGGGTTCATTATAAAAGATACAAGTCAATAAAGAGAAGGATTTTATGAATGATTATAAACTATCAACACTAAGGAAGATGTCCAAATTAAGGATATATACTTATAAGACAAGGATAAGATCCTCATCAAGGATACTTATTCCAATAAGAGGGAGGGGATTCTCAATAGGAATATACACCTCCATGATCAATAAAAGATCCTTCTAGAAGAAACCACTTCACAAAGGGAGAGTTTAATCTTAAGAAGGAGCAATGTTTGGAAATCATTCTTGCCCCCCAACATAGAGACACGAGAAGGTACAAAATGAGCTATTATGTTGCTACCAAAGTATGATTTTACATAAAATTGTACCGCCATGAATGACAATGAGCCCCCAATAGGTAATATACTAATGTCACATTAAGGAGCAAAAAAATAGCCACTAATATTATTTAATAATATTCTAGAGTGGACAAAGAAGTTGAATACAATATGTTAAATTCCCCACAATCAATGAAAGTAAAACCATACATAAGATGATAAACATTAGGATGTCTTGATCAACAAAGTAGTCTCTAGGAGAAAAATAGGCCTCTAAGTCATGTTCCTCTTGCACACAAACTTACTCATACATAAAGAAACCTTAGGAGAGGGACACGTATAATTCATTAGGGCCTCATTTTTATAAGGTACGGTATTGAAATAAATAGAAGGTAAAGCCTCATAAATGGGATTGTCAATCCTATTAATCTCTTAGAAAGATTCATAAAGGGACTTGTCTATCATCACAATTTCCTTATGAGTGGGATGAGTGTTGAGAGATGTAGAGGATGATCTAATTGAGATGAATTCATTAAGGGCTTCATTTAATATATCACGGTCATCACTACTAAATATGGCATTCACATTGAGAGATAGTCTTTTAGATGCTTTGGTGGGCTTTGAAGGATTATATCCAAGTCCAAATGAGCTTTCACGTATGTTATTTTCTAAAGGAACTCTAATCCCTTGTTCACTTGCGCCACAACCATTTCCATTAGGTCTCAATGTCATAATTAGATGAACTAGAAGAATATTTTGAAGAATGGTTTGAATTAGAAGACCACAAAATTGTTACTATTTTTTAAAGGAAAAGTTGATTTCTTCTTAGGTTACACCATATCATCATCCTTTTTGGTCTTAGGCTCTATTGGAGGGATTTTATATTCCCCTATAAAATTAGGTGTATCTAAATCTAAGGACCCCCAATCATAATCTAAGATATTGTATATGCTGGAATTGGAAACTAAAATACTATAAAACCAAATAAAATTCAACCACTAAAACCTAGTTCTACAATCAATCCACCATACACCAATAAAGAACCTAAAATCATGCAAAACATCAAAATAGAAAGATTATAACATTAACATGCTCATAGGGTTTGATCTCCATTGTTTTCTATCTCCATTGATCTTGCTTGATATTATGGTTGCTCTCAGATTTTGTATTGTGTGCACAAGAGCTCAATATAGAACAAATGTGGTTGTGTAGCTTCGCTTGATTGTTTGATTATGAAAGGGAGAGAAAGAGATCTCTTTTATAGAGAATACCTTAGAAATGGAGGGCTAGGATTAAGAGGTGGAAGGATAAATGGTCGACTTAGATTAGAAGGTAGTTATAGAAAATAGATAAATATTAGAGAGGTGGTTAAAGGTAAATCAAGAGATGAATAACAAGTGTCATGGAGGGAAAAAGCTAATGAATTAATTAAATAAATCAAGAATTATTTAATTAATAGAAGAGGTGGGACCAATTAAATAAATAAATATTTATTTAATTTAGAAAAAGGACAATTTAAATGGGGAAAGGCTATAAAAGGCTTGGTGAACTAGTTAAATAAATAAAGATCTATTTAATTAAAAGAAGACTTAGGATAAAATAATTAAATAAATAAAATATTTATTTAATTAGGCCAAGACAATTTTAGGCGTCTATAGATATATTTTTACATTTTTTATTATATTATTAAAAAACCCTTTCCCTCTTAATAACTCAGATGTTATGCTACAGATTCAAGTGCAAGCCAAAAAGGTTGCGCTTGGGTGGCCCACCTTCAGACCCTTTTGGATCATTAGGAAAATGCCTCCTGTATTGTTGCAAGAGTGCCTCTAGATCCTTCCATTGTTACCTTTGTTGGTCCTTGAGCCTCTTGAGACCAGTCTTCGCCCTGTGATCACCGATGTGTTGCTCACTGTTATCAGACCCCACGACCTCAAGCTCCCTGCCGTCAATTTGGTGGTGGCAGTGCTTTCAACAGACAATGTTCTGCATCTCCACCATGCAGGGGTTTTGCCTCCATGTGGGGTTTGTGGGTTGTGGACCTAACCGATGGTGGCGCCAGTGGGTGGTTGATTTCTGGTGGTTGCAACGGTTAGCTGACTTCTAGTGGTGATAACAAATGGCCTAATTCTTCCAAAGGCTTTCCATGTTTGGCTTTGGCAATCTCGCCCTCTCGGATAGATCAGGACAAGGAAAAATAGGGCATTGGTACTAAAGAAGGGTGGTTCCTTCCAAATGATAACCTTGACCCTGCTATTATATGGGGTCCTAAGAATGACAAAGATCCACCTCCTTCGATCATTGCTTTAGCCGCTTAGCGGTTGTTTATGTTTTCTTCTCTCTAGACTTAGCCTGTGTTATTGTGTTTTTTGACTATCTGGACATTGCCCGTTTGACTCCTGAGATGTGATTTTGTATATCCCTACTTTTTTTTGGTGAATAATGTACTTAATCTTTATTAATGAAAATGACTGCTATTCATAAAAATAAATAAATTTAAATTTAAAAATATTTAATTAATATTAATTTAATTTAATTTTTAACTTAAAATTTTATCTAATAACATTTTAAATTATTTTGTTTTGAAATCTTATTTGTAAACTTAACACCTATTAATTGTTGTACATGTACTTAAAAATAAATACTTAGAAAAATGATTGCCTAAACAAATATAAGTTAAAGGGGTATTAATTTCAAAAGTATACAAATTAATGTATCATTAAACACAAATAATCTACTATTTATAAAATATGATTTAAACATGTTTGACTTATATAATTATGGTCGTTAATTAATTGATTATTTTTATTAAAATTATATTATATGAAGCAATATATTTTCTGAGTGTTTTAATATATACTATTGTATTCTAAGTGGGCCATATAAAGAGTATCATTGACAGATATATTAAAATTATATTTTATCAAGCAAAAGACACACAACAAATGGGTTAGTACTAAAACAAAAATCTTTAAGTCGACTAGTTGAAGAGACCTCACTAATCAAAATGTCTCAACCACTAATCTCATTCTTGGAATGCTATTACAAGAACACAAGTGGTCACATGAAAAGAACAAGAGCATGGAACAACTAGAAAATCTATGAGCTCATGGGGAGAAGAAATGAGAGAACATGGACACCACGGGCTAGCAAACTATGTTATGCTTGGTGATCCATGAGAGAAAGCAAGAGGGAACATGGATTCCACGAGTTAGCAAGTTGTGATATGATAGGTGATCCACATAAACATGAATTCTCATGGGACAACAAGTTGTGTTATGTTGTGTGATCCATGTAGAAAAGAAGAGTTAGAATAGTCTAACAAACTGCATTATGCTAGTTCCACTCATCCTAAAAATGCAACATAAGGAAGGTTTAACAGAAAAAAATGTTTATAATATAAACTATAGAGAACACAACACATGTATATAGACATATAGGCACACAAATGGGTATTTGTATATTTGCATAGACATATATGTATATGTATACCATTTTTTCTTAATAATATACTTTGGTGATGATGAGAACAATTGATAGTGATACAAAAATTTATAAAATTTAAGATAAAAAAATTTGAAAATATATTTTTACCTTTTTAATCATATTTTAATACTCTTTCCATCTTAAAAGCTCAACTTTATTTTTAAATTTAAACATATTTAAATTAATTGAAATTCAATTAAAAATTTTATTTTGTTTTGAAATCTTATTTGTAGACTTTATGCCTATTAATTGTTGTAGGTATGCTAAAAATAAATACTTAGAAATGAGATTGTCTAAACAAATATAAATTAAAGGGATATTAATTTCAAACATGTACAAATAAATGTTTCATTAAAAACAAATAATCTGCTATTCTAAATATAAGTTAAAACATGTTTGCCTTATATAATTATGGTCATTAATTACTGATTGTAAATATAAGTTAAAGGGGTATTAATTTCAAATATATACAAATAAATGTTCCATTAAAAACAAATAATCTGCATTTGACTTATATAATTATGATCATTAATTACTGATTGTTCTTATTAAAAATACATTCTATCTAAGCTATTAATTACTTGTGTATTCTGAGTGGACCCTATAAAGAGCATCGTTGACAGATAGGCCTATACATTAATGAACACTTAACAATATTTAATAACCATTCAATTCTGAGTTTCTGTAATGAATAAATATTCAACATCTTAACAGTGTACAGTTTGCAGCTATAGGCTAAAATATACTGAAAATATCAGTGCCTCAGGTGAACTACTTGAGACACACGGCAGAGATAAAATTCATCTGTCTGAACTGCACATAAATGTATAGAATTCAGTGTCTTCAAAAGTGGGTGTATAGCTTTTAAATCCTCATATTAAATAAGGGAAGGGGCCTAATATTGTTCATGTTTTAATAGTAATTTATTGGATTTGCTCACTAAAAAATTATCTAGTGGGTTAATAGTTGCCCACTAAAAAATTATCTAGTGGGTCAATAGTTGCCCACTGGTATATCTATAGTTGGAAAGAAAATAATTAGAGGAATTGTGCCACTTTATTAGTATCAATAGTGTAAGATTACTGGAGAATATGTATGGAACGTCAAGAATATGTATGGAACGTCAACTCTAACTATTTTTTTGACCATCAAAATTCAATGTATCATCTAAGAATTTAAGACCTGCGAACTTAGCTATAACGTTTGATATCATTCTTTATTTGTTTATAAAATATATTATTATTAATAACAAGATGTATATAAAAATACTAATAAGATGAAATGAATTTAAATCTAAAAACTATTCAATTGAATTTTGATATCAACATTACCTATTATTTTAAAAGAGCGCAGATTCCAGACGACTGCAGAAGAGTCTGAGAGAGACAGTTATAGAGTACTGCTGAACAGTTGATTTTGATAGACTTGTTAAAATATTCTGAGTAAAAGTGTGATGTAATTTTGAATTGACAGTTGATTTTGATAGACTTGTTAAAATATTCTGAGTAAAAGTGTGATGTAATTTTGAATTGACAGGTGTGATGAGATTGAAGAAATGAGCAGTCATAATGTTACACCGTGCTCTTCACCGACACTTTAAATAGAATTAAAGTTCAAGGCAAGTCAGTTCACAGCAACTTGCAGTACAGTAAGTGTATCGCTATTACTTCCTTTATTTACATTTGATAGTCAGTAGTCATTATAATTGATTTTGTATTTAAATGGTATAAATTTTGACATTTTTTTTAATTGTTTTTATATATTATTTAATTTTTAATAACTATTGTTCTGATCCGTTAAATGTGCAAGGGTTAAAAAAAATACACATTTCAAAGTGTCATCCGATATCTATTTAAAGATGTTTCAATAATGTGTATTTAAATTACTAATATTTATGCATAAATGATACAAATACCTGATTCATAAATAGATCAACTATAATTAAAAAATACTATAAAGTAGACCACTATTAGTACATATGAAATTTATTAGTAAAACTTTTAACTATCAAATTTTTATTTAATATTCTTATATTTTTTTAATGACATTATTCAATTAAAAAAATTATTTCCCCATCACGATTATAAAATCCCCATTAATTTAAGCAAATCCGTCACCCTTCCACTCTTCAAATGTTAAGCATGTTTTAACTCTCTCTCTCTCTATATTGTGTTTACTAAAATTTTGAGCCGTCAAATTTAGCCTCTATTTTAGCTTTTTTGGTGCGCAATTAACGAAGCAACTCTTAATGGCAATGTTTGACTTGGAAAATTTCACCCATTTTTTCATTCTAATTTTTTATTCGCTATCTTCCTTTTTGTGGGGTAGCCAGGGAAATTGAAGCTGATTTTTTATGTACTTAGTGCCTCCAAATGCATGTGGGTGAATACCTAATAAATTCTACATATGACAATGTCTGATCATTATGGGCACTACAAAGTACATCCCTCCATGGACAAACAAATGAGAGAAGACTTTAGTTTCAATGGAGGTTGTAAAGGTTCTCTTTTGAGGTTATTTTCGGTAATAGGTTGGTGTTGAGATTTTATCAGTTCTCAATATGTTAAGATAGTAATTTAATTTCTTTTATCTAATAAGATTAATTTAATAATAGACAAGTAAAAATATAAAAAATGTAAATCATATGAATATTAGATATAATGGGAAGAAATTCTTGTGATAAAATTCAATCATCAAAAAGTGGAAACATAAAGCTCTTTTTACGAGCTCAAAATTATGTGGAAATAGACAAAATTATTTTGATATATTGGAATGAAGGTTTGGAACTCTCCATTTAAAAGCACATGTCATCATGTCTTTTGGTTCAAGGACCATGGTTTGATTAAAGGAACTTTTGATTGAATGTATTCAATAATATTTTTTTTACAGTGTCAAAATTTTGATTTTGTTAGTTAATAGATTTGTCTTTATATAATTTGTTTTATATTTTCAGCTTTGTATCCTTTTATTTAATAAAAACAACATTAACTAGCAGTTGGGTAAGTTGTTTGATTAAGTTCCCTCTAAATGTTTGGAGGTACAACTCCCTCATAAGATTAAATTTATCTTTTAGAGAATGAAGTTGATTGGTATTCTTTTAACTAAAAAGCACAAAAGGCATTCAAACATTCATTTAAAATGAAAGAATAAATAAAATCAAAGAATTTTGTAGTTATATAATGAATCTCACAAAGTGATATTTAGAACATAGGCCAATATACCAACTTGAGAAATGAATATTTTTCTTAACAAAGTTTACCAATTTTAAGAGAATCAAACATCCACAAGTAGTTATAACACTCACAAAGAAGAATGATAACATATAAATCTATCATAGCACACTTACAACAATGGGTTTCTAATTCTAAATATTTAAAATCTATCAACAATCTTCACTATCTCCTTAGCACATGTTTGCACTCTACATTAATTGTAATACTTGCCAAAATACCTTAGAGAAATTAACCAACTAACATGCAAAATAGAGAGTTAAAAAAAAAAAAAACTCTAATGCATCACACATGAAACTCAAATAAACATAAACATTCATTCTAACTTCATTTTAACATACACATAGTCATCTTACAATTAAGATCATAGAACATAGTACGCAAGCGAAATTACCATCTCATCTACTATAATTCCCTAGGGTATCTCAACGCCATTACTTAACACAAATCTATAACATGAACATATCTAGCATCATAGCATATCTCACATCTTAATATCTCCATTGATTCTATTTTCATTTTCTAACATTTACCTATTCCATAACATATGAAACCATCCAATTAATTAAACTATCACATACTCATATCAATGCAATCCCATTTACCAGTAACCTTTAGATTCATTTTAAAAGTGCCAATACCAAATGTTCCTAACCCCCCTTCTCTTAACCATACAATATACCATCATTATTCCATTATTAAACATCTTCTACAACATATCTAGTTCATTTCCATCAATAAGAATGATCATACATAACCAACATAATACAAATGCATATACCATATCCAAGAGATGAGCACGATAAGAGAATGATTTTCTTACTAACAATTTTCCATCATCAATATTATTAAGGGTGAACATCTTATTACATAACATATCCTACAAGAATATTTGATCATCCTCAAACAAGATTACATTATCATTTATAGCAAGATACGTAGTCATCAACTACAAATATGTCTATCTCAAGATACATGATACAATAATGCCTTCTAATCTACTAATACATAAAATCTGCTCCTGAATTCACGAATAGGTTGAAGAGATATAATATCCACATCCATGCATGAACATCCAACGAAGAGAACATCCCAATGGAACAAGGCATCAAACCACCCTACCATGTGGAACTATAAGGAACCACCTCCTATGCTCTGGAGAATGGCACAAGGTCCCACACATACTCTAGACCTAGGCTAACACCTAACAACCAAAGGACATAACATACAAGGAACCACAACTGGAAGAAACAACATGAACCATAATCCAAGTCACATCACAAGGCTAAATCAAAGCATAAAAATACCAGAAGCTAATAAAAAACATGACATAAGGAACAATGACACATGTAGGGAAGAGTGTCATTACATGCTGCCCTCACAAAGAAGGAAGAACTATGGGTTCTCCACCTGTTTCCTTGATAGTCACGCGAAAACATCTCAATCTATGAGAGAATCAATGGAGTTTGGTTTATTGTCTCCATGGTCTTCCCAAGCTCATCTCGAGTCTCCACTCTAGGGCTATGAGGTGGGGCACCAAAAAAATATTATTATCTTGTTTAGATGAATCCTAATTACGCAACCCATCTAATTAATTATTTTCGACCAAGAATACCTCCAATGTGTTCCTAGTGGTCTAGACTCCAAGCATCCTTACAAGGAACCTCTTGGTATCCTATCTCTCATGACCCCGACCATCACATGGAAGCCCACTCCCCCTAATCATGTTCCAAGACCTTAGGGTAAACAACAATGCATAAAAACTACAAGGAGGCTCATCCAAATTCACATAATAAAATTCACATAAGAATATCCGACTATGAAACAATTGCCAAAATGCCATAATGCTAAATCACACATAAAATAGCCAAGAGCCTCATATGTAATCAGAATCGTGAACAAGGTATGATCCCTCTTGCTCAACCATAAGAAATACAATCCTCTACAACAAGGCACAAACGATCTTGCTGGAACCATAGAAATACTCAAATAATCCATTCCGATCACAAATGCAAATCTGAAACAACATAAAAAATCTCAAAAATAGCCTCCAGAGTAAAAAACAGACTGAGAAAGCCAAAATCGACCCAGAAGTGAAGAGATAGTAGAGTGGCGCATATGCAGAATGATACAACGCATTTGCAGAATAGTTCAATGCTTCTACTAACTAGTACAATGCTTTTGCACAACAGTTTAGCAGATATGTAAACCATAATTGCACTTTTGTATGATTATGCAATGCATTTAACTAGTCCTGTAGCACATATAATAGATTCTTCAGTGCATATAGTAAATTCTACAGTGTATATATTAAATAAAATAACGTATTCGTTGGTTTAGCGCATATGCCATAAGGTTTAGTGCATTCATTCTCCGAATCAACACATATGAGATAAGGCACTCAGAAATAGACATACAAATAATAAACCAATCTAGAAATACAATAAGGTACAAAACGACGCCCAAGCCATCTCAAAACAACACCATATTCATCAAAATAATAGCATTACACAACTTTGAGAAAATTAATCAAATGCTGAACACAACATGAACTTTGAAACTTCCATGGTGCAAAGACAACATATGACAAGCAAAGGAAGCAACTCCCAACACAACAAAAAGATACCATAAATTCCAATGTACTTTTTCCAATGCAAATAAATGACTAAGGGAAAAGCCAAGTGCATAGAACAACATGACAAGAAAGAACTCCCAAAAAATTCTCAAAAGCAAAAATAAACCAGAATACGGAACTTCTCAACAAACATAGAAACAAATTCCTAGCCACAAATTAAATCAAGCTATTCAAGTGCATTTAACCTAAGGATCATAGACATATATTTGTATTTATCTAACTATACATCAAAGCCCAAAATTCCTCCTTGCAAACAATCTTTCGCAGACAATCTTTTCAAACTGAAAAATGTAGAGAAGATAAGATCTCTCCAACCTGGTAAAATCCAACTAAAATCCAAATCCAAAACAAGCTCCAAGTGATTGAAAACCAAAATCTTCAAAATAATGTAAATATTTCCTCCAACCAAAGAACCCTCGGGAATTCTCAAAAAACTCTATTTATAAAAATTAAGTTACCAAAACTATACAATCTCCCAGCCAATAAAAAATAATAAAAAATATAATATTTCCTACCAACCATACCGAAATTCGAGGTGGGAAATAATAAAATAATATTATTATGAATCACAAATCCCACAACCAATCATAAGAGAGGGTAGGTATAATAAATAATAAATCAAATGGGTAAAAATGAATTAAATAATAAGAATAACCTAATAATTAAATAAACCATGAGCTCAATAATATAAACACCCAATTAAATATAAGGCCTCAATAATTAAACAATAAATAAATAAATAAATCTAATAAATCAAAAGATCAAATAAACATTAATCAAAATAACATCAATAAATATTAGGGTAAGTGCACAAAGATGGTGTCTAGAAAGGGGGTATAGGTGGACACTTATTTTCTGAAATAAGGTAAACCTGAACTTAGAGGAGAAATTTGAGACTCATCCACTCAAGATATGAAGATACTCAAAGAACAAAGATTGTAGTACTCTGAATCTAGTTTCCAAACTACTATTTTTTTTCAAAATTGGATAATATTAAGGGGTCAAACCCTTCATGCACGAAAAAAAAGACCTTGATTTTTTTTTTTTTTTTTTTTTTCTTTTTTCTGAAAAACATAATAGTGCGCATCAAAAAAGTCATTGTTAGATTTAGTATTTTGACAAATCCTTTGGCAGAAAGATATTTAAGAGTGGGCACTAGAAGTTGTGTATTTTTTTAATAATTTTTTGTTGAGTATTTTTTTTTTATGATTTTTCCAATCGAGCACATCCTGAAAATCAGGTAGCCGTTCATGCATGAAACTTAACTTGCCCCAAAACAATAAAAAAATGCATTTTTTTTTTAAATTGTAAAGAATCAATTGCACTACAATAATATATAAAGTTTTTTAAATTTGGATAAGTAGATCAAAAGTCATTAAAAAAAATGGTACACGTATGTCTCTGAGAACTATGGAGACACTGGTAAAAGAAATTCAATAATAATAATATGTTATTGTTGTTCAAATTTTTTAAAAATTATATGGTTAGAAATCTTAGAAGATGGGTGAAAATATGGTGGCAATTTTAGAAATACTCACTTGATGAAGTGTTTAAACCTGATGATGACAAAGTTGAGAAACCAAGTTGATAAAACAAAACATGTCAAAAAGGAGGGAAATGGAGGGAAGTCAAACTTCCAACCTGCAACTTTGTCATCCAAGCCTATTCGCAAGCCTAAACAGTAAAAATGCATACGGGCTTTCTTTTGTATAAAGACCGCGTACGGGGTTTTTTTAATAAAATCGCGTACGAGAAAAAAACCCCGTATGAGGTGTTTTTTCAATAAGAAGCACGTACACAGTTTTAAAGCTAAAACATCACGTACGCGGTTCTTCTTGTGATACTCCATCATAAAAATATTAATGTGTGTGTGTGCATACATATATGTATATGTATAATATGTAGATATTGTATGTATATATAATATGTGTATGTAATATGTATGTATATGTTTATAAAATGTGTATGATGTATGTATACATATATGTATGTTTATAATATATACATGTACAATATATATAATATGTATGTATGTGTATTGTCTTTTGATAAATTATGTGTATTATATGTACATGTGTATGTACATGTACATGTATATTGATATATATTGTCTTTTGATATTGTATTGTACATTGTATTCCTCTCTCTCTCTCTCTCTCTCTCTCTCAGGACCCCACATAACACCTAATGACATCATGTAAGGTCCCTTAGCACACATATGACCCCTTAAGACCATATGATGTCCTAAGGGGTCAGATGATGTCCTAAGGGGTTATATGATGTTCTAACACATGTGAGGACCCATTATGACCCTACATGACCCCCATTGATGCCATATGACCTCTTCGGACCATGTATGATATCTCAAGGGGTCAAATGGTGTTTTAAGGGGTCATATGGTGTTTTAACACATGCATGGCTCAATTAGGACCCTATGTGAGTCTCCCTAATGACATCATGTGACATCTCTTCCTCTCCCCCCATATCCCTTCCTCCCTTTTTTATCCCTCTCTTTCCCTCTCTCCCTCCCTCCCTCCCTTCCTCCCCCATCTCTCTCTCTCTCTCTCTCTCTCTCTCTCTCTCTCTCTCTCTCCCCTAAGGGTTCATACAGTATCTTGAGGTGGCAAGATGAACCATTATTAAAATATAAAAAGCATTGCTAATACTGCTTACAAAATTCGACACCTAAGGGGTTATATGGTGTCCTAAGTGGTCATAGGACACAATATGACCCCTTAGAACACCATACGACCCATAACGACACTATATGGTGTCGTAAGGAGTCATATGATGTCTTAAGGGGTCGTAGGACACAATATGGCCCCTAAGGACACATTACATGACCCATAATGACACCTAAGGGGTCATAGGACACTGTATGACCCCTTAGGACATGATATGACCTCTAACAAAACCTAAGGGGTCATATGGTATCCTAAGGGGTTATACAATAGAATATGACCCCTTAGAATACAATATGACCCATAATGACACCTAAGAGGTCATATGCTATCTTAAGGGGTCACAAAATACCACATGACCCCTTAGGACATGATATGACCTCTAACGACACCTAAGGGGTCATATGCTATCCTAAGGGGTCACAAAATACCACATGACCCCTTAGGACATGATATGACCTCTAATGACACCTAAGGGGTCATATGGTATCTTAAGGGGTCATACAACACAATATGACCTCTTAGAATACAATATGACCCATAACGACACCTAAGGGGTCATATGGTGTCTTAAGGGGTCACAGGATACCATATGACCCCTTAGGACACGATATGACCTCTAACGACACCTAAGGGGTCAAACAACACGATATGACCCCTTAGAATACACCATGACCCATAATGACACCTAAGGGGTCATATGGTGTCCTAAGGGGTCACAAAATACCACATGACCCCCTAGGACAAAATATGACCTCTAATGACACCTAAGGGGTCATACGACACAATATGACCTCTTAGAATACAATATTACCCATAACGACATCTAAGGGGTCATATGGTGTCCTAAGGGGTCACAGGATACCACATGACCCCTTAGGACACGATATGACCTCTAACAACACCTAAGGGGTCATATGGTATCCTAAGGGGTCATAAGACACAATATGACCCCTTAGAATACAATATGACCCATAACGACACCTAAGGGGTCATATGGTGTCCTAAGGGGTCACAGGCTATCACATGAATCCTTAGGACATGATATGACCTCTAACGACACCTAAGGGGTCATATGGTATCCTATGGGGTCATATGACACAATATGACCCCTTAGAATACAATATGACCCATAACAACACCTAAGGGGTCATATGGTCATTTCCTAAGGGGTCACATGATATCGTATGACCCCTTAGGACACGATATGACCTCTAATGACACCTAAGGGGTCATATGACACAATATGACCCCTTAGAATACAATATGACCAATAACGACACCTAAGGGGTCATATGGTGTCCTAGGGGGTCACATGATACCACATGACCCCTAAGGACAAAATACATCCCATAACGACACCTTATGGTGTCGTAAGGGGTCATATGGTGTCGTAAGGGGTCATAGGACACAATATGACTAGCATGCTCTCCCTTTCCCATCTCCTCTCTCTCTCTCTCTCTCTCTCTCTCTCTCCCCCTCCCTTTTCCATCCTCTCCCTGCCCCCCTCTCTCTTTCCCCCCCTCTCTTTCCCTCTCCCACTTTCTCTCCCTCCCTCTCCCTCCCCCTCCCTCCCTTTTCCATCCTCTCTATCTCTCCCCCTCTCTCCCTCTCTCCCCTTCTCCCTCGCTCTCTCTCCCCCTCTCCCCCTCTCCCTCTCCCTCTCCCTCCCTCCCTCTCCTTCACTCCCTCCCTTCATATTTTCTTTACTACAGGAAGTGCGTATGGGGTTTTGCTGAGTTAAAAGCGTGTACGGGGTGCTGGGAATATTAACGTTGGTCTGCTGAACATTTTTTAGGGCTAAGAGCGCGTATAGGGTTACTAAAAATACCACGTACGCAGTTGTGGGACATACTTTTAGTTTCCCAATAGCCTCAACGACCTCAAAAGAAGTTTTTGAGGTCGTTGAAGGCCCCACTGCAATTGTTACGACGCTTCTGTGACTATTTTATATGTTGAAGTAAGTGAATTTTTTGTTTTGCATGATTTCAAATGATTGAATTGTTGTTCTTATTAGTTTGGTCAATGTTATTGTGATTGTTTAATAGTTTTGATTCAAAAAAATAATGTTAATGCTCAATTTTATGGTTATTTGATTGTTTAAGAACTTATGTTTACATATATATGTAAAATGATTCTATTTAGGACAACCAATATTAACGATGGGAAAGAACAAGAGAGGAACAATGGAACAACGAGAGGCTGGAAAGGAAAGACAAAGGCAACATATGAAGAAATTATGTGACATAAGAACAATGCGACAAGAAGGTACATCATCCTCAACATCTCAATTCGATTTACCAAACGAACATAATGCACCTAATGCAATTGAAGAAGAGACATTTGATTTACCGTATGAACCTAATGCAATTGAAGAAGAGACCGCATTGGATAATCAATTAAATGATGAACAAACACCGTCTCTATTTGATGAATTGAATGTACCCAATGCACACAATGCATCGATGTTAACACCTAGAATCATTTGTAGGAAACTAGAGTATTTAATTGACATCGATGAGAATATTTTGAAGCCAATGCCTGATAAAATGATTGAACGAACTTGTAGGAGAATGGTTAAAAGAATATGGAAAACTATTTTATTGCTCATTTTGTTGCATCAAACATTATTTTTGGTATTAATTATCATTCTATAATATGCAGGTCATGTGTACATAGTTGTTGCAGAAGAGAACAATGAAGAAGGAACAAATTACTTTTTGTGTCGTTGTATTGATCCTAAGAGAAAATTGACAACCACAATCATTGACGGAGAGGGTATTGAGTATCCAGTACGGTTTGTTGTCGTGACAGGCACATGGCTTACGAGATACCCTATCAATAATTCTGATGTTTGGTTGTTCAAGGACTTTGAAACACAACCATATTATTCATTTCTCCAACCTTGTTGTTGCAACAAATATTCTATTGATTAAGTATCGTGGTAGACCTCATAAAATTTTTTTTATGGAAAGTTCGTGAATCTGACCAAGAGGCATTACTTGACACAATACGGGTTAGAGACGATCCAGAAGGCTCACTTGATTGATTCTATGGTTCAGGGTAGAATGATTTTGAGAATTTTGTATATATCATTAGCAAATTGTTCTATATTCATTTTTTGTATTTTTAAATGGCAATGACCCGATTCACACATATTTAAATGCCAAATTTTGTACAAAATCCCATGAGATGATTTGTAACACATTTTTTTGTATATTTAAATAGCCAAGAGCTTATTTGTCCATATTTAGAGGCAAATGTTTGAATATATGTGACTATTTTTTGAATATATGTGAATATATGTGTCTATGTTTTGAATATCTTAAGGGTTTTGAGTTTATGTGATGTGATAAGGTCAATTGTGACCGTTCTTGATTATATCTTAAGGGTTTTGAGTTTATGTGATGTAAGAAATAATCATGGAGATCTGTGTTGTACAATGCATAATCAAGGAGAATTATTTGGGTCATTATTGGGTCATGGGAGTCATAGATTGAGTCTAGATACAATTTGAGAAAAAAATGTCATTATTGTCAAAAAAGTTGTCAAGCAACTTCCAGATCACACTGGTAGTGTATGGATCTCGACATTACGATGCTTTGGGAGGCACAAAAGGATCATGCCTAGCATAAAAATTCCCACTCAGAGGTTCTCGTGATGTTGGTTTGTGCCCACGATGAACGAAATCAATTCTAGCCTATCTTGCAACTTTGCATTGCATGCGACTGACGATTTTTGCAGCAAGCAAAAAAATGCTACCATTTGAAAATGGCTCCGAGTTGTAAGAAAACGAGAGAGGGAATTGTAGAAGAGCCTCATGTGACCCTACAAGTTCAAAAAGATCGATCATGTATCTTGGATTGGGAGAAACAGTCCGTCAAAGTTTGACAATTTTTTAGACTCTGGGCACTTGAGAGATTGCACTGGTAGGGTATGGCTCTCAACATTACGACACTTTGGGAGGATCAACAAGAGCATGCCTAGCATAAAAATGCCCACCTAGATGCACTCGTGATGTTGGTTTGTGCCCAGGACGAACAAAATCAATTCTAGCCTACCTTGCAACTTTGACAACAATTGAGCAACTTTTGTACATCTTTTATCCAAATGACCCCAAACTTTCACAAATGACTTCAAATGACCATTAATAGTCCCAAATCACCTTATTTAGATAAAATAATGAAGAACAATATGAAAACCGAAATTTGACAATTGCGAGCGTGAGGGTGCTATCGCACCACTCACATTGACAAATATAAACGAAAGGAATCAAAAGCATCCAGTGATCATTACCATAGATCAAATCTGACCATTACCATTGAATTTGATTTTCATTGAGACAAGGGTTTTTGTAGGGTTAATTCAATATTTTAGAAAGTTTATCAAATCATATTCCACGATTCCAATGCTTTATATCATAGATTTTTGTTGTTTATATTCATATTGTTGATTACATAGGCAAATATTCATTTAACTTTATAAAAGGGCAGCCACCAAATACAACGATCAACAATAATCAGTTAACTGTATCAATAATTATTTAATCATTTATATATATATATATATATATCAAAATGGATAATAATCAACACAATGAACAAATTCTGTATGTATTGAAAATGCCTATCAATATCAATGAAATGTGCAATAATGAACACAATACACATTTATTGAATCGAATATCAACATTGTATATATATCAAAAAAGGCATGTATGCCAAGTCAATACAAGTTTTACAAAAATGTGGCATATGTCATGTCCAAATTGATATACAATAAAAATGTAGAATATATCTAGATGTATTGGTCATTTAATGACCACAACTAACACTATATGATCCTATACAGTTTGTGGTGGATCATCAAAATTGAACCTCTTCGATGCAGTACACGACTCTGTAGATGGCTGCAAAAGCATAATTCAAAAGCTAAGTTAGAATCCTTTTGTAGATAACAGTTCACAATTATCAACATAACTATGCATTTAACTATAATTTCTTTTCAATAGAAATGTAGATTACCTCATCTGCTAATCTAAGATCTACTGTCTTTTGTGTCTTCTCCTTGTCAGCCTTAGGAGTTCTCTTGAATACCTTCTTCAAAGGCTCCAAGTTATGGCCAAACCGTGAAGGGGGTTATTGTCGATTAAATATAATTAATACAATGTACTAACATATATAAATCAAAAACACTAAAAATCTACCATATAGAGAACAAAACTGTACCAGAGCCTATGATTCTTCTCCAGTACATGGAGGAGGGCTCACCATTGATGAAGCAACTATGGATATTTCCTGTACATGAAAATTAATAAGATTATAATTCATCACAAGTTCACATGTACATGTGCATACAATCATCAAATCAAAAAAATAAAGTAGAGATACATACCTCCACCCTCTCGCGATCCTCGGGCATATCAGGTGCATTCAACATATCTACAAAGCTCAAAGGCCGCTGTATATAAAATAGACAAAAAACACTAATCAATCTACAAATTCCAACTAAGAAAATTTCAACCTTTTCAAACAATTGTACAACTAAAAATGTGTTCAATTACCTTCTTCCCTCATTTAGGCGTGTCCTTGAGGATTTCTTTCGTTGAGGACTAGGCTTAGACACGAAGGGGGTACCCTAAAAAAAATAAATTAACACAAGAGATATTAGTACAGATAATATTAAACATAATTTAACAAATTTAAAATTAAATGACTTGCATAAATTCCATCAAAAGAATACATAAAGTAAGGTGTACAAAATATGATACCACATAGCTTTGTACTCCAAAATCAATTGCTAAGAGCGTGACATCGTGAATTTGGGACATTTGGTCCCTTGACAATGCCTACAAAACAAAAAAAATTGTCAAGCATTAAAGAGAGTTAGTATATCTTGTAATTTTTTTGAATTCAAAGTGTACTATTCTATTTTAACATGTTACAAAATTTATACCTCAGGCGTCGAAGTTGCAGCTGCAATAACCGCAGGAGGAATATCAGATGCTGCTGCTGCATCCTGAAATTCATATTGTTTGTATCAATTTAAATCGATCTATAAATGAAAAATCATTTACAATTACAAATTTTAAGTGACTGATAAATAAGATGTTATGAATTCAAATCAACACACCTATGTTTGTGGTTGACTATCAAACAACATATCCATCAATTCATCTGTGAGTGCCACATCCTTAGCCATGATGGTTTGACATCTACTCCCGCAAATCGTGCATGAATGGGCTATGGAGCCATCTGCAGTGGCCTCATCATCCGTCCCTGTGCATATGCATAAGCAAGTGGGACACACATGCTGAATGGGCTGACCAGCGTCAGCTGCCCCAGCTAATGGATCATCGTTCGGTACAAGAGGGTGTGCTAACTATGTTCCATGCTGGATGATCACATCAGTCAATGCTATGGCCACTTGAAGAGTCTGTAGCTCCATTGACTATTTTAGGGCTACTGGGACAATCACATGCACCTTGGCTTGGGTGCTAGGGGGCAATGACTTTGCGGGTCTAATACCCTACGATCTCTAGGTCTATCTTGGGCAGAGCTGCTACCTCTACCATGGAACTCTCTCATGTCAAAATAATTAGGCTTCTCATTAAGGACAAACTCACAATATACTTTCCTCAAAAAATAAAATGGAAACTCATAATTATTACAAGGTGGTTAATCAAAGACCATCCACCACCTATTCCAAAACAGATTCCTCATCTGCACATTGGTACACCAATGTATGAGAAACCTCTTTGCATTAAGAGGTAAGGACTTGCTAGTTCTAGGATCAACAAAAAGAGCACATATTTGTGCTTTACTTATGTTTTTGTTTTACACTCCCTCATATGATAATCCATTCTCATAAAATGAATGACACCTATCCCTATAGTTTCCCCATTTTGTAGTTGAGTGGAAACTGCAGTGGCACCACTAGCTAATGTTTCTAGGCTAGTGGCAAGGGATACATGATGCTCACATTATTTAGCCCATCTTCTTCCCTACTACTCCTATTGAGATGGGTTCCATTCCTATGGAGGTGGAGTGGAGATTTGCAGGTGTGGAGTTGATTCCTTGTTGGTCTAATGAGGTTAGATGTTTTCTATGGTTCACCCTTCTGTGGATTTTGTTCTCCAATGCTCCTGTAGAGGTGGGTTCCTCTCCTATGGAGGTGGAGGGGAGTTATGCAGGTGAGGAGCTTCTCCATAGTTGGGTGTTCCATATACCTGGTGTTCTTGTGCTAGATGGCCTCACTACTATCTTGTTATTGTCCTCTACATGTTTGTTTTTGATTGTGAAGGTTTTGGGTCCTTTTGAAAACCCTTGCTAGTCTTGGGGGCCTTGTGGTCACCCATGTTTATGTTCATCTTGATTTAGGTCATTATTGTGTTCCTCTGAGCTGAATGCTTAATCATTCATTGTAATAGGATTCAGGGTCCTTTCAAAACCATGCTTATCTAACCAAAAACAAAAATAATACAAAGATTGAAAACAAAGTGATAAATATTTTTGGGAATTATTAGATTGATTGTGGATGGAGATGCTCCTACATCATAGTGTGAGAGACAAAATAAAAAACAAAAGCAATTACACCAAAATGTATCTAAAGTAATATTAGTAGGATGAGGTGGAGGGTCCTTATTAGGGGGATTGATTCAACCATTCAAGTGGTTATGGCCTTTAGGAATGAGATCCCAATTTGCAATAGTATATTCTTTTTCTTTTTCTTCTTCTTCATCAACGTGAACAATATAAACTTGAGAGGTAACATTAGTCAATCAAGAATAGCTTCGACAACTTAGTTAACTAGGGCTACCTTGGTCACATTGTAAAACAACCCTTATTAAATTTTTAATATTAAACAAGACTTTGATTTCTATTTGAATTGAAAAAACAACTATATTGATTTCTTTAAGCTAATTGTAATAACATATTAAATTATTATTAATTAATAATATTTACTTGTTCTTAAAGATTAATAAAGATATTTTTCTAAAACAATCATCACTCATATTTTATATTATAAAAAAAAACCACATATATTTTAATCCTAAACAACAATCTCTTTCAAATTTTAGATTGAGTGAAATCTCTAATAAGAAAACTACTTCCACAATTAGCCATAATTTATGGTACTATATTCTTCTTCACCTTCATGATAGTGCTATATATTCTTCAGAAGAGGATCAACACACTATTTCTAGTGAAGGTGAAGGGGATATTGTAGCAGAAATGCTCTTCCTTTTGTAAATTTTCTTATTTCTTTCAAGGCTTCTATCATGGTTCTAAAGAAGCATCATCATATTCTTATACCTCTGTGCAATCTATCACGCTAACAATCTTAAAAACATTTCGATCCTTACAACAAATTTAAAAGTGGTGGTATATAATTGCCAGCCAGTCTTAAACCACACATTAAGCAACATATTGAACTTAATGAATGTCAGTCAACTCTAAGTGTGTAACACTTTTAAACCTAGAAATCAAAGCTTAATATGTATGCCTTAAGCAATCCAATCATTATCTATTTTGCAAATCATGTTATGACCCTCTTTGAATGTGAGTTGAACTCTTCACTAATTCTGCAGAGGTGTCCAAATAACTTGTCATACAAGTGAGCCTCCTCCATATACACAATCTGCTTAGTTGTCATTTGTTTCACTCTTTTTTTCACTTACAGGTTTGTTAATTATCCTTTGTATCGTTCAATGCACCCTTCCCTCTGTAGTCATGCTATGCTAAAAGGCAAACTGTACGATGCTTTGCAGGCTAACAGCGTCTGGCTTGTCGTGATTACAGATAATTTGGAAATATATGTGCAAAACTTTTATGTATCACGGGTATCTGAAACAAATTTAAATACTGTCTTGATGCTTATCGTTTCTTTTGGTTTTAAATTTGTTTATATACAATTTCAACAAAACTTATTTCCAATTCTTTGTAAGTCGCTCAATTTTACCAACAGCCACTTCACACTTGAGTATTTTTGTCTACCACAATTTTACCAAACGTACTTTCCTCTTCTGCAATGCAACAATCCCAAGAAACATAGTTGGCTGTAGTTGAGACAACAAAATAATGTGTATGAATGCATCTTCCTCTTCTGCAATGCAACAGAATTAGCTGTACAAGATAAGAGATCATGGAGTCGAAGTTGTGACGTCTGTCTCTTCACGTTTATATTGCCATATTTCAAAATCACTCTGAAAGTGCAGCATCATTTTTTTACGTAAGCACTAGTAAATCCAATGCTTTGCCTTGTTTTGTTTGAGCTTTAAATTTCAAATTTAGTTTAACTAATCCTTTTGAAAGGAAATGAAAGGCCTCACTACGTCTCAAATCATCCTATACCTGCCTACACTCCTCATTGAAGCAAGACACTGTCGTAGTCTTCAGTTCACACAACCTTTGGTGATTTCAATTTAGATTATTTTAGGGGTAATCTCACACACTCATAGCAAGCCAAATCATGATGATAGTGACTCTAAAATTTCATTCAAGTTGGAGTAGATTGGGAAAATTAATTATCACAAATCGTAAAGTACATAAGCTTGATGATGGATTATTCTTTATTGGCTTAGATTTTTATAGTATAGACATATTAATTAGAAGATAATCAAGATTCCAACTTGAATATGATGTTAATTGAAGAGGGAAGGTTGACCAAACTTAGGTCACTCCAAATTTTAGAACAAAATTCTAATCTTACCCTTACAAAACTCATAATCTATTCCTTTGATGACTTGGGCCTTTTGAGGAGAGATGTTTGTTCCTTTAGCTCGTCTTACAAAATTGAGTGATAGAGACATTTTTGCGTAACTGCCTACATAAATACTCACAAACATATTAGAAGTTCTATGTATTTGTCTTGAAATTTTAACTATTAGGAGAGCTTGGATTTCCCATAAGATATCTTATAGAGACACAAGACAATTGTTTTGTTGCATACAATGACAAGTACTTCTTTAATGATTGCTCTCAATTAATGGTGTTTAATAGGGGAAGAAGTCTTGAAGCATTTTATTGCTATTAAATTACCTATTTCTTAGAATTATTCATTACCAAGAATTTAGAGACAACTTACTAGAGAAACATAATTAGGATCTAATTTATATTTATCAAAGTTTGTAGAGACCATTCAAAATGTGATACTAATAAAGAAATACGAAAAAACCATGTTTATTTTGCATACAATAAGAAAAATTTGACTTTATCATACTTGCAAGGAAAACAAGTTTGAGATGATTAAATGTAGATTAAGATTGGTTATGGTTGAAAGTAAATTGATGAAATCATGATAGTATGAATTATCTTGAAGATAAGTAGGAATATTTAAGTCACTTCATTGAAAATGAGGTCCTATTTGAATGGACCAAGCAATGTGGTATTGGTTGGGAGATGATGTAATAACAACTTCAATTTAGTGGAATTGAATAGTAGTTGGAGGCTATTTTGAAGAAAGTCAATAAAATTGTTTATTTGGTGTGAAGTTGATAAAGATTACTTGGGGTTGCATGATCTAACAATATCTAGGTTATCTTCTAAGTTTGATATTTGATAGAAGATATCAAGTAAAAAAGAATAAATAATGTGGCAAGGTTAATTAGCTATACTATGTGATAAGATAAACAAACTAGTTTCTACTTTACTTGAAATGAAGGACTTGTAGCCAAACTAGACATTTAGTTATTTTTTGATGAAGTCTGTTGGAGATGAAATGGTTATCAAACTATTAATGTAGAGGAAATAATATGTGGTATTTCTTACATTACTTGTTTTTCAAGGTTGATTCCTCTTTTTAAAATTTTTTTTTATTCAAGCTCCTCTTGAGTCTTTAATATCAATATCTTAGGGTTCACTTACATAAAGTCAAATTATTGAAAAAAGTAACCTAAACTAGCGTTTTGTTATGAATAAATTTATATATATTTTTAGTTTATAGGAGAGAAAATAATAGAATGAGATGTCTTTTGTAGGTCAACATGGTTTTTTTAATACATTTACAGTTTTGATATGAAATGTTTGAATCAACTAAATATATTTGGATTGGCGACATGATATTTTCATAGTCATTGTTGGCTTTCATGTTATCTTTTTTTAACCATTATTATTAGTTTTTCAATGTAGTCACTTCCTTGAGGATCTCATATGAATTTGTATTGACTTATAAACTATTATAATTAGCTACTATGAGAAAGTATACTTAGAAGGTATTTTTGACATCTATATATAACAAAACATAATATATATGTCAATTTTTTTACATTATTAAGCTAACATAAAATGCACAATCTTATTAGTCAAGAAATGAGAATTACAAATAGGTTGGTTTTCTCAAAAGGTAGATATTTGTTCTTAATAAATTTATAGTAGATGAATATATTATAGTAGACATGTAGTATTTTCTTAAGTTTCCGAATTTTGGATCCTCTTTACTACAAATACAAAATTCTTTTGATAGATTTAATAAGATTAGTCAAATGATCATGAATTATATTATTGTTATATAATTACTTTTTTATGCTAAATTAATTACAGAATGCTAATATAATCAAATGATCACGAATTAAAAATAACTACTAAAATAGTTTATAGGTTACAACATGCATTATAGAGTTCATCATATAATCAAATGAACACAATTATGTATGACAAGATGGATGATATAATATGTACTTTCAATTGGCTATTGTAAATTAGACTCATCATTAATTCTATAATAATTAATATTAGTCAAATAATGGATATCTTTGTTAATCATGATATCATACTATTGGAATTTTATATTCTAATTGTTAAATTTTTCATGTTCATTTTATTTCTCAACTTATTCAAGAAGAATATCTAATTCCTCATAAATTTCTTACATGTAATGTATTACTATTATCCTAGTATTTTGCATAAGCCATCTAGACAATTCTAGTTTTTAGGGAAAATATGAATAGCCAACATATAATAATAAATATAGGAAACAAAAAATTAATAAATTTACATTAAATATTTTAAAATTAAATTATGTTATTGAACTAGAGATGATAAAGGGGATAAGGAAAAATTGCTAAGGAAATCAAAGTGTCAAGATTCTATTGAGGAGAGGTGAGGAAGTCAACATCTAAAATTGACTACTAATAAATTTAAATATTTTATAGAGCCCAAGAGATATAGAGATAAAGAAATATATAGATTTAATGAGATTTCCATGGGTTCATGTTATATAAATTAGGGACCCTAAGTCAAAGCGACATCAATGACCTGGACCATTTGACACAGTGGAAGACATTGCCAATTCTTTTGACACCTAGATCCATGAAAGTCATCCATGCAATCACACATTTTTACTACATCATCTCAACACCACAAAACTTCTTAAACCATTGTATTTTTCTATTTTCTACAATGGGTTGAAGCTCTTAATTTATAATACTATTTATTTAACTTATGAAGATACGGTATGATATATTTTCTTAATATAGATGGATATATTTAGTAAATATGATGCATGATAATGTTCATTTTCTTTGAAATTATTGCAATAATTTGCAAGACCATATATTTGTTTCTAAATTTATTAGTCTAAAATAGGTAGCACAATAATTAAAAGTATTCAGGAAAACTATAATTTATCAAATTTTGGTACAAATTTTAATATTTCATTTATTTGTAGACAAATTTCCCAATTCTAAAATCTATTACAAAAATATAAATGTTAAAAATTATTGTCAATCTAAATATGTACCATTTTTGAGTAGTTGGCTCAACCATTCAATGAAACATTGGAGTGACTTCAAGGTCAGGGACCTTGCTATTCAAAGACAACCTATATATAGAAGGTTGGTTCATTCTCTACACTAGGTATAGAGCGTTGATGTAAATCAACATTGATAACAACTAAACTTCTAAACATACTTACTAAATTTAATGGAAAGAAAAGGGAGAATAAATAAAGTAGAAATGAAAAAGGTGATGCACCAATATTTAGAAAATTTTCTTCCTTGTTCAAAATAGCACAAAGTAACACAAAAATATTTTTGGAATATTACACAAATATCTAATTTATAGAATATTACAAGAATGATAGTGAGGGTAAATATACAGTAAGAGGGAAATAAAATCCATTGTCATTGTAACCAAGTTTTACAAAACATAGATATGTGAAAAACAATAAATATTCTTCCAAAAATGAAGGTAATGAGTTATACAACATGTCAATGGAAGAGAAGGGGTAATAATACAACCTGCTATTAAATATGAGGCTTGAAGTAGGTTTGTAGTTGAAAAATTTTAGAATGGATCTATCTAATCCAAAAATGAAAGAACTTGTTACAAAAGAAAAGCATATTTTATATCTTTGAGTGACACATGAGAGAGAGGGAGAATGTAGAAAGAAGAGAAAACCTGAATGTGTCTCTACTAGTAGTTTGATGTATTTGAAAAAATATTATTTTTTAGGTCTAGGATACCTTCTAGATCTCCATGACATATTTATAGATTAGTGTCTTTGCAAACGAAGTGCAAAAATTTCATGCAAATTTTATTAAAAAATGTAGCATGGAAGAATGGATGTTCCCTTCTTGGTTACAATATTCTCTCTAGTTTTTTAGCCTTATTAGCCCTTATCTCCTATTAACCAATGAACCTTTGTACATTCTCCTACAAATGCTCCCATATCTCTCCATTCCAGTCTTTCTTCAATCTTCTCCATAGTTTGGACTCTATTTGGTAGGCCATAGTGATCAAGTCTCTATATTTCTCAAACTCTCTCTTGTCCAATTTGGCTCTAATGTCTATATTCAACTTGAAGTTGGACCATTCAATTTTTTATTTTTCTATTAGTGGTTCTACTATCTTTCTACATACTTCTTTGTATTTCTTGTCATGTAATCCTTTATACATGCATTACCTTGTGTTAAGTGTTTGATTATGATCACACTTTCTATGGGGACTATTTTGTCCCAAAATTTATTAAGAATTCTTCTTTTACTATATACCGTGTGGCTACATGGTTAGGATAATGGTTAATGTACCATTCTTGTTCATCTTTTCTTAAGGAACTTATACATTCTAACAATCTCTCATAGTCTACAAACTTGCCAATCTTCTCCCAAATTAATTCTAAGATAAAGCAATGCTCTGCCACTTCACTTATATCCATGTCAAACATTATAATCTTAATGACTGCATCCATCACTTGAGAACTTTGTTTGGAATTAGGTATCATTGTAGTTCTTGGTACCAGTTTACTTACCATTTTTAATACCACCAATTTCTTCTCCTTCCTAATGTATTTTGGGGATTTAATCCATTTCCCTTATCCCTAGATAAATTTATGTCAAAATAGTCCTTTATTAATATTTCAATCTAAGGAACTTCTTATTTGGTTCTTGAATTTGAATTTTTTTGCTCTTGTATATCTTCTTTCTTCTCTTCTCTCTTCTATTATTTTTGTTGTGCCTCTTCAAAACTCCTTTTCATTCTTCTATTTGTAAATGATATTTTCTTTGGCCATACCTCTATGTTTAAATCTTGATTAACTTCCTCTCTTTTATCTTATTCTTCTCCTAATTTACTTATACTCATGCTAAATAATCTTTCCAAACATTCATCAGTGATGGATGGGATCCTATTTAGGGTTTTTTGAAACTCTTAAAACATATCATCCAATTTGATTGTGGTATTATTGAAAATTTTCATAAGGATTTGTGGTAGGGTAGGAGCCTCATTTTTATTACATTACCCCACCAACAATCTCTTGATTCTCTCATATCCATCCATAGTTATCCTCAAACTTCTTATTATCCCTTGCGCTTTGTCCAGGAATGAACTTGCACTTTTTGAGATTTTAATATCTTCGATTCTTCTTCTTCTCTCTCCCTTTTTCTAGTAGAACCCATAGAGATGTGCTTATAAAAACCCTCATTGGCATGCTCAATCCTTCTCCTATATATTTCTTGTATTTCCAATGTCTGTCTTTTTATTCTTTGTAATCTATTAGGGCTAGCCATATTTTCTTTCTTCTTTAACTTAATTTGCTTCTTAATCTCCGTTGAGTTCTTTTTGTTTCCTTTTTCCATGTGTGTATAGGATTTGGTATTGCATTAAACCTATATTATGTCCCATGGTGGTTATCTAGTTGGTTATGCTAATTTGGTCACATATCATAGGTATCTCCATACCTTTTCTCCCTTTCCACTTCCCATCCCCTTGGTGCCTAACTTCCTATCATAGAGTAGACATCAAGAGGATAGTAATTTGATCAATCATATATCCATTTCAATATTTTTGTTTATCTATTTGATCTGATAATAATTTAAAAGTTTGAAGTTTCTCCCTAAGAAAAACCCAACAAAATCCAACTAGGGTCCTAGCAAAAAAATCAATGTTAGCAAGAAATCAGAAGGATACATACCAAAATTTTGTATTGACAAGATTTCTACAATTTAAGTCTTTCTTTCCTCAAAATCTATCCTATTGAGGTGATAGGAATGTATTCCAGATCTTGACTAATTTGCAAAACATAATGAAATATCACATACATAGATTAGACTCAAAATTAGATATATTTACATTCATATACCAATGTATAATTATTACAATCCTTATATATTTTATATGTATCTCTTTTCTATTTGTTATGTATATATCATCTATATATCACTTATTTTGGTAAATATAGATTTATCTTCTATCCTTATATCTCCAAAAGGGAATTTAGATCTTAGATAGTAACCCTAAAGTACATCCTATCTTCTAAGTTACACATTTTGGAAGCTTGTTTTTGGTTTACTATTACATATCTCTAGAGTTATTTCTATGTAATTTGTTTTTGCCAACAAGGAGGATGAAAGAAAATTATCCTCCAAGCAACTCAATAAAAACCTTAAACAACACCTAACAACTAAGGCAAACCTTAACAAGATGTTTCCTTACAAGGAGGTACAAACCCTCCACTGATTAGTATGAAAACCTTAACAACATGCTTCTTTAATAGGATGTACAAACCCTCCCCCAATTTCCATGTACTATATTTTGGCCAACAAGGAAGATGGAGGAAAATTAGACTCCAAGTCACTCAGTAAAAACCTTAAACAACACCTAAAAACTAAGGCTAACCTTAACAAAATGTTTCCTTACTAGCAGGTACAAAACCTCCACCAATTAGTATGATGATGGGTCGCTTCTATGAAACAATACAATTCCTACAGAAAGTAGTACTAGAAAGCTCTAGGATATGTCACTTGTCAACTAAATGAAAAACAAGAGAATACTGTCAATGTGAAAGGAGATACATTTTATGTACAAAGTTTCCCTAAGAAACGGGTAGAAGACCCAACTAGAAAATGAAATGATGTAGTAGGGCACTATAGGATACTATTACCTAGAGAGGACAATAGCACCTTGAAAGGACACTGTTGAATGAAATCTAGTGTCTCATTAAGGTGACAGAGTCCTAGATTTAGATATTATAGCATTGGAGTCCCTACTAAATTCTATAGTATGCCTTAGGCATTATAATCCTATTACAACATTAGAGTCATGGCCAATGAGAAAATATAAGCTATTATTTGGTTGAAAATACATTACAACCACTTATGAACTACAAGGATCCCTGATAAAAAAAAGGAGCTCAACATGATAAAAACAATCAAGGAACTGAGAAGGTCCTAGACACTTGATCTTTCGTAACACTAGCCCATGAAGGAGATGACACCTAAGAGAATGTAAGTCTACAAGGAGACTCTAAATGAGGCATACAAATCCAAGGGTAAAGGGGAGGTTTCTAACACCTTTTAACCATGCCAAGAATACTCAAACAAAAATAATAACCCCTCAATGAGGTAGTTCTCAATAAAAAACTATTCCAAACATTGGAGACAACTAGCACAAGCATTATTCCTAAGAGAATATTTTTTAACATATTAAGTTCATTTAAACTCAAATATAAATGTTATCTAAGTTCATTTACCCACATTATACCATAAAATGGAAGACCATACAACATGACTTTGCACATTTGACTCCAACACCAAAACACATAAAAGAATATGTCACGTTAATGCAATCTATCAAATTAAGGAAACTAAAGTAATATTTAATTAAAATTTGAATAGAGTACTACCCTTCAAATTATAATTTACAACATTAATAAAATAAAATAATGAAACAATAAACCTATACTAACTAGATGAAAATTTTGGAGTTATTCCAAATGTCCTTGAACCCTGATGGCGGTTTCCATCTCACCCAACCATATGGTACCATTAGATTCACTCCTATCATGTAAGGAGATAACCACAGGTGCCACACACACATTCACACCACACATATTGAGAGAATGATTATGCACATGCCATAATGGAGAAAACATGTAGTATGCACATGATTCAATAATGTACAATCAACATCACATGATGTATCCAAGAATTTAATGCTCCATGGGAACAAACACCAATGAAACAATAATATATCCTCATTGGAATCAATTAGAAATGACACAAATACTGAATCATGATTAGGTTCAATAACCAATGACATTAATATGAAATAATCTTTAGGCTCAATAATTAATGAAATAAACAACACACACTCATAGAAAAACACACCAAAGTAGAAGCATAAAGTGCTAGAGAGGAGGTAATGGGTGTCTTTGTAAAGATCAAAGGGATGGATAAGTGGAGTTAGTTATGATCAAATCAACCCATGAGAATCTCAACCTACAAGTCCCAACATTCCTAGAGTGGGGATGCCTTCTATTTTCATACTGAGCCTATACTAGCTCTTTGGTTATGCTATAGAATTCTTATCTCGATTAATTTTATTGCCTCAATATATCCTTAGTTATTAATTATTAAGAAAAATCCCACATGAGATATTCATGATCCCCTTTGTGCCATGTAAAATATTGGGAGCCACTCCATTATGACTCTCTTGTACCTTCATCTAATATTCACCATGATTGATCATAATTGAGTGTGACACAAAAAATAAGTTACAAAAACATAACATAAAAATTAATTGATAAAATTTAAAACATGATGTCAACAAGAACCTTACAAAATCCATGGACAAGTAATCTTTTCCCCATTCCAAAGCATCCAAAAAGTCAATTTCAAATTATTATTTTTTAACTAACTTAACATGTAGAAACCAACAATTTTTCTCAGACTCCATTATTGAGACCTTAAATTTTTTATATTTCTTAATTTTAGAAAAAATTAAAAATAAAAATCTTCCCTTTGTATTTAAAAACATGCAAAATAACCTCAATGGGAAATATAATTTATTTTTTAGGCATTTTAAAAGAAACAGGCATTATGAGGGCACCAAATTACAATTTTACAAAATTTAATTAAAATAGAAACTACTCCAATTCTTTCAAATTTAAAACTATGAGGGAAATCCAATGCTCCCTTAAAGGTGGGAATAATATCTAATGAAAAAATTATAACCAGAAAGAAAGAGAGGATGGAGACTTACTTCAAATTAAAACAATACAAAGAAAGGAAAAATTGTATTCTTTTACCAATTTGGAGAGGTTGAGCAAAAAATACACCTAATCAATCTTTTAGTGATCCCAATCCAATCCATCATCAAAGATTTCACAATTTGGTGCTCTACTAAACTACCAAATTTCTTGGTTTTTTAAAGAGAATTTGATTTTTTCCCTTCCCAATAGTGAATAATACACTCTTTTCATTCATTTTCTATTTTCTATGTTTCTATTCTTTCATTTTCTAATTTAAAGTTTTCTATTTTTCCTTTATTGATAATTTACCAAATTAACAATCAAGGAAAATAAAAATTCAACAAAATTAATTGCATTCTATTCATTAACTTGATGAAATAGAGCATATAAACATTCCCAACCCAAAAAGATTTTTTTTCAAATAAAAATTAACTTAACTTTTATTTTATTTCTCCCTTTTTTACTAAATCATAAAACTATTCTGATAGATAACATTTGAAATAATGTTAAGTCCTAACATTCCATTTATTAAAAGTGAGGAAACCAAACCATTAAACTAAATCAATAGTTATTCATAACCCACAACATAGATAGACTCTAAAATCACCCCTTATTTGGATTTCGGTTAATACTAGTTCAACATGAAACATATTATACTTGATTTGAGTATTGATAAAAAAATAACAAAAAGGAAGACCTAGTGTGAGTTCTCTAAAATAACCATGATTGGGGAATAACTTAGTCATGTGCAATCAAGTGTAGGAATAACCCTATAATTGAAATCACTCAATACACATGGAGAGCATACTTTCTCAATATATTAATAGTAGACCTATAACATGATCAACCAGTAAGGTACAATATCATATAAAATATAAATTAGTGAATCTAAATGACTGAATCATAATAAAGTTCATTCAAAACATAAAATACATTATTTAGTTTTGTGAAATATAGCATAGTGATAAATAGAATATACAAGCATCTCACACCATAAAATACATCAAATCCTTATGAGGAACATGACACACTATCACATCGACACATATCAATATAAACCAAATACTAATAATTAATATGCTAAGGAGCCCTCATCTCAAAACATGTAGGTGGTCCAAAGAAAGAAAATTAGTCAAAATAAAAATAGTGAAGCTAAAATATTGATTGTATCAACATGTTAAGAAATAAGCATAAGCATGATCTATTCATCCCTAGACACACAACCAAAACATAATTCCAAGATCTAAACACCTCAAGGCTACAAATGGAAAGAAAATTACATAAATTTTTAAAAAACTTAACAATACACATTAAATTAGCATAGACATCAAATGCCTTAGATATTTGTAACACTTATATATTATACACCAAAAGATAAATGATGTTAAAATTTTTAATAGATTTTAATTATTAAATTTTAATGATATTTTAATAACAATATGAATTTTGTATTATATAATGTGAGGAATAAGTGAGAAAAAATATCAAAATACAAATTTGACAAAGTCAATAGAAGGAGAAATTTAATAAACATTGATTTTATATAGAAGTAGAATGCCTTTTGTAAATTTGGCTATTAAAAAAATCATGCTCATCTTATGTTCAAGATAATTGAGAAGATAGGCGAACAATCAAAATATGGATATGTCTTTGGTACACTTAATGATCTAAAAGGCTGTAATGCCCCACCAGGAACCCTAAAGGAATGCAATACTACAAGGCAACTAAAGGGTGAAATATTTAAAAAAAAAAAGATAAAGTGCATTAATAATAACATTGCATGTATAATAACACAAGCGGAAGTCTAACAATGACATCCTAAAGGGTTACCAACGAATATTACTTTGTAACTAAAAACAACACCATAATGTCAATCCAATTATCCATCTAATTAGAGAACTCAATTGCAATAAAATTACATCATATTCATAAACTGAATTTCACATAGAAAGATTTAAAGTGATACAATATATTGATTTTCAATGAAGCATTTACACATAGGCATAAAGATAATTGAAATAACATACATTCCATTGAATTAAGATTATAATACTCAATAATTACATGACTTCCAATAGCACAAATGAAAAACATAATTACAATGCTAAGGTTACATAGATTACTGATACAATGACCACATGGGCCTCAAAGGTACAATAATCAAGAACATGAGCTAATACACGAATCACGAACCAAAGGTACACCAACGAAGCCAATCCTCGCATGAAGGTATGAACCATAATATATGATGGGAAATGGCACTACCACCCGACCATGTAATCCCAAAATGGAACTACCCCACTGTGCTAGGAGATAGCAAAAGACCCTCAAACAAACAAACAAGACAAGTACATAGTACATCAAGACTCCACTATACTCATGTGACTCGACTCACAAAATACTAGTGACCCTAAAGAGAGAGTGTCATCACATGGCTTAAGATGGTTACCCTAGGTAGGCCTCCATAGGTCCTGACCCCCATCCTGGGTTATCCTGGTAACCTTTCCCGAACCCCCAGCTCCATCTAAGCATCATGCGGACCCTACCAACCTTTCATGAAGACAAGGTGGTAGGTTTGCCATTCTAGGCCTTCCCACAACACCTTGAGCCCATACGAGCACTCAACCATGTGCGGGGTGCAATATCTTAATTAAATTTATAACTACCCACCCCCTAATCAATTTTTAGATCATCACTTATTAACTGACTTTCGAGGGGTTATCCTGCCAACCATTTTGGGTGTGGCCCCTGCTCGAAAGCCACTCTCTCATAGGACACTATCAGGTACGGTTTCTTTACGAGAACCCTATGGCAAAACTGACAGCCATAACTAAACCTGATAAAAATAAAGGTGAAGGATGCACAAATCAATAACCCAGGATTGACCATTGGAACATAACACACAACGGATCACATCGACAGGATTACACAACAACACCTGACCAAGGGGTATAACAACCATATGACGTAACGACAACTCAAACCAAAATTGCAATGAAAATAAGCTTTGACTACAAATACCATTTACACTAAGATCCTAATACAGACAATCTTTTCTTTAAACAACCAAAAGCATTAAATACTTGCAATTAAAGATATTCCGGAGAATAAGAAAATACAACTATACTAATAAAAGAAATTCAGAGTTGTCATTCGTCCAATAAGGCTAAATTTAACCACATTAAAATTAACTCCCTAACATATATTCATGAATAATTTACAAATACCCCCAATTAAATGATTTCAATAAAATAAATTAAATTCCAAATGAATTATATATAATAATATAATATAAGTACATGAGTATATATTCTTCGAATATATACCATATAATATGTCACATTAACATATATATAATAAAATTTAATTTAATTTCCCACAAAATAAATTTTAATACCCAATTAATTTGAAATAACTAAATACTTAATAATCTAATTATTATTTATTATTATTTTTTTATAAAAAAAATAATAATAAAAAAAACTTTTTTTAAAAAAACAAATATTAATTAAATTATTTAATAATAAATAAAAATAAAAATAAAAATAAAAAAAATCAAAGGAGGTTGACCGGTGGGGTCCATGGCCCACCGCTGTAGCAGCAGCATGCTACCGCATGTATGTGGTAGCAGCTGCTGCTACCCCATACACGCTGTAGCAGCACCTGCTACCCCATGTATGAGGTAGCAGTACTGCTGCTAAACTCATACTCGGGGTAGCAGCGCTGCTGCTAACCCACATATGGGGGGAGCAACAAGCTGCTCTTGGGGGTGCGTGGCTGGGTTGAGCCCAGCTCCCCGCCACGCACCCTCAAAAACCATTATTTTCTTTTAAATTTTAAAATAAATTTTTAACTCTTAACAAAGATTTTAAAATCTCAAATTTTTCAACAAAATTTTAACAGAGATATTAAAATCTCAAATTTCCCCACTCTGAGACAACATAGTCAAAAAAAATCATAGCATACTAATAATTTTAAAAAGGAATAAAACTAAAATTACACACAGTAATTACTGGTAAAGAAACTCAATATTTGAGACAAAACAAAGATTGTGAAAAGCACCATAAACCAGACAATTTCTTTCATAAAGCCAAATTGGTAGGAAACTAAATAGATTGGCAATCCCCAATCGAATTTTTGGGCCAAAACAACAATGGAAGGAGAGGAATTTAAACTCAGAATTTCCTCCAAATTTGAAACTACCAGAAAGAAATTTAATCAATTAGAGGCACAAGGGGGAAATTTTAGCAAAATTTTGCCGGCATAACTCCCTCAATTTCACAAATTTAAAAACTACAATAAACAGGAAATCAAATTCCGTTCATAAACAAAAACGGAAGAATTGGTTTTAAACCAAAAAATTAACATGAAATAAATCAGAAAGAGATCGGAGTTGCATTTTTAATCAAAAGTAGACTGAAATTCTCAATAAATCTCATAACAACTAATTCCAAACCACTGTAATCATTTATTCCATTTTTTTTCACAACATCCAGAAGAAGGAGAAGAAATATAGATTTTTTTTTTTTAAAACAAACAAGGTAGAGACTATCCAACCTGTGGAACTTTCCAGGAAGAAATTTGTTGGAGAGCTTCAATCCTGCAATAAATTTCCAAACCAAAACCAAAACCTTCTTCCCAAACAATCTCCAGAATTTGCCTTCTCCAAAAATATGCATCCCTCTTCCAGAGCACTCACAAGAATAAATAGGAAAATATTTTAACCTAGACTTTTAGGTTGAAATGTTTTTTCATCCCCAAAATAATTTAAATAATAAAATTTACTTTTTTATATTCCTTCAAAAAGGTAAATGGGAATTTCATTTTTTTGAAAAATTCATTTCTTTCTTCATGGAATTTAATTAACTTTTCAAAAAAAGTGAAAAAACAATAATTTAACTCTATCTTTATTATTTTTTTTTAAAATCTAAAAGCAATAGTAATTAACTTTATTATTTTATTTTTCTACTTGATTTAAATATAGTCACTTTTCCAATATAAAGCAATTACTAATTTAAATCTAATAACTTCACTCAATTAACTAAGTCCATAACACAAAGGCATAATGATACATAAATTACTTATACCAACTATGAAATGACGTCATAAACTCAAATAAATAATCGAACCCACTAGGGCACACAAACCAAGAAAACCACATGAAGACTCCGAAAAAGTCAAATGAACAAGATTTGAAGGCTGAACAAAAAGAAAAGACGACCAACAGATGACACTCACATGAGTAGACTGAGGGTAGGAATTAGGGTCAACAACTATTTCCTCCACTCCCATCGGACATATAAGGCACACTCAGACCTGTGAAGCCAAGTGGAGACGATACCCCATACCTACCCAGTACTTGTACCTACAATATCTTGCATCATCGAACCACACATGCATATATACAAATATAAAATACATGACACACACACCGATGGAGGAGAATCGTGACGTTCCCTGTCTCACTGGAGTGAGTGAAGGAAAATCATCCCCTTGCATCCAATACACTTGCAAACATGCAACATATAAATACACATTGCATATGTAAGGTAAAAGTGTCAGTCCATAAAAATAATCTGTAAAAATAACACTAATCACAAGTACTAAAATACTGTAATAAAGCATACATCACATATCCAATTAAAGCATGAAATAATATCAAATAAGTCTGAATAATGTTTAGCAGTACTGTAACAACTGAAAAGTCAACTTCAGCAAAATATAAGTCTAATAAGTTCGATCGAGAAGGGGTACTACAAAGGCCTAGATGGGAACATGTCAAATTATATTTGATTTTATATCAATAGTAGGTTTATCATATTAAACAACACATAATTTACTCATTCATGTAAGTAAGGATATCACACTATCAATTTTCTTATTATTTCTATTGATTAGACATCAACATAATATAATTATACACGAATTCTTTATAGATAAAAAATCTAATAATATATCTAATTATTTAATAAATTTATACTACTAAATTTATAAATAATGGAAAAACACCTAAACTGAATAATTTTCTTAACTAAAGTGTGATATTTCCTTCTAAATTTTTGAGTGTATAGGAATACTTGAAAAGATCAATTGTTGTTCCTTGGTATTATATAGACTAGAAATTGGTTCAATATTATATTTTAACATGTAACCATTTAAAAACACACATTTCTCGTAAGAAATGATTATAATGACTAATCTTATACAAACACTAAACAATTTATTGCAAGTTGAATAGACCGACTATCCTCTTTGAAGATGAACTAATCAAACTAGAAAGTATTACAATAAATATTACAATAAATATATAAGAATAACTTTTCTATTTTATTTGAAAATATACTTCTTAAAAAATTATGCTATACTATGTAGGTGACAATGAAATTCAAAAAATTCTTATCATAACATTACTCTAAAGAAACTTTATTAGAATAAATATACTAGTATTGGTCATACTTCAAATCTTTATTATCCTTTAAAAACAAATTTACATGTTTAATGGAGCTTCTTTTTACAAACCTATTTTCTACAAACTCAGTCAATTCCTACAAATAAAACTGAAATTACATTATATAAAATCCCTTTGAAAATAAGTTCATTGTAACAAATTTTTGAAAAAAAGAATAACTTTTTTATTTTCATCTTAGTTTTTTCTTTTGTAACTTGATAAATTTACTTTTAATTTTATGAGAATTTAAAAGGAATAACTAAAAATATCTAATCTAGCAGAATTTTTTAAATCCATTAGTTTTGATCTAGGTTATTTGCTTGACTTCCTACCTTTTTAAAACTGAAGAGAACAAAGAGATCTATTTCTCAAAATTCATTGCCCCAATTTTTGATAGTTTTAGAGACAAATTATATTGTTTGAACCTTTATTAAAAATTTAAATTGGGGTAACCTCATAGCTCGAGTAGTTGGTAAGGTCGTGCTAAGGCTTTAGGTCCTTCCCATGTAGTTTTGAGGTTAAACTCTTTTTGGCCAAGCTAACCTGATGGGCGTGTCTTGTGGGCTATTGTGCCCATCCCTAGGGGACTAGCCTTGCCTCATCTCACCCCATTGGGATTCCAACTTGGCATAAAAAAAAATCTCAATCCCATTGGGACTCCAAATTGGCATAAAAATGAATCCCAATGCAAGATATAGTGGGATTCGGTGGGATGAAATACGAGGATACCCTTGGGTTATAAAAAAAGGTCTTTTCAATTTTTTTTTGAAATTATGGAAGTTTAATAATTTGTTCTATAAGTGATTTTGTTGTCAAAACTAACTTTGAATTCTAACTAAGCATTCCCAAATCATTAAGCAAATTTTTAGATGCATACATGCTTAAATGTAAACTTACAAAAAATACTAATCCCAACATTTTTAGGTATTTTAAAAGCACCAAGGATGCAAAGAACCCTTTTGGGTGTGTGCTGGTTTGGTGATGAAAGGGTTCTTACTCTACTTTTGTGCCTTGTTGTCATCACGAGTTGGGTGTTGAGATCCCTTTGTCACTGGTCCTCCGTGGTTGTTGGGGTTTGGTAGAGTTGCATTTCTGTCAGCTCTCTCTTTGTTCATCTTGGTAATGGTGGCTTGTGGCTTGTGGTTGAGGGGGGTGTTCTCGACTTACTCCTCCTCTTGTTTTATCTACCCATTTTGGTTGTATCCCAGTGTCTTGGGTTTGGTGGCGGGCTATTTCCTAACCCCTTTGGCTGAGTGAGGTTTTTTCGTATGTGTGGTGGGCTGGTGGGTCATGCTAGAGGCGTTGGTTCTATTTTCTTTGATAGTTTCTGCTCCTCATGCTGATGCTGTGTGGAAGGTTATTTTCAAATCTCGCCTACGTTGGTGGGGAGTTGTCTCTCTCTGTTTCTATTAAGGAGCATTTCATGGTGTCCATATTTTGTAGTTATTTTTGCACTAAGGATTATGATGTTCTCAACTTTTCTATTTTGGTGCCTAGAGAAGGTTGTTTTGTTCACTTTGTTCTTTTGGTTAGCTAGAGGGTTGCTAGCAGTTTTAAAGGGCCCTTTCTAGCTATGGCTTGTTTTTGGTTAGAGATGGGTTTGGTTGGGGTTTAGTTAGCTCTGGCTTTTATTTCTTGTTGGTTTCCTTCCTGTTTAACTTCTATGGAGGTGAAGTCAACCCCTATTGATGTGGTGTTTTTGATGGTGCCATTGGTGTGGGAATGGCTTATTTTTCTTATGTTTCTCTTTCTACTTCTCCTTATCGAGGTGGGGGAATCTCCTATTGAGGCAAAGATTTGCTTGTGAAGGGAGAATGGAGGTCAATCTATGTTGTTTTCACTCGACGGTTGCTGCTTAGTTATAGGGATGAGGCTAGTTTGGTTCACCTCTCAATCTTTCATCTTCTCCACTGCCCTTTTTTTGAAGGTTTCCTCTCCTATTGAGGTGGACAAGAGTTTGATAGGTGAGGAGTTGTTGGGTTGTTGGGGTTTTCAGACTAGTTGTAGTTGGTTGGTTTAGGGTGCCAATTCAAAACCCTTTGTAAAGGTTTGGAGGATCGTTGGAAAATTCCCTCCCCTTCTCCACTTTTCCTGGGGGTTCTGTAGTGGATGGTTTGGTTGCCATCCTTAGTCTGCCTTTCTAGATAGTTAGTTTGTGGAAGCAAGGTTTTCAGTGCCTTTGAAAACCCTCAAAGGTTTTGGGTCCTTTTGAAAACCCATTAGTTCGATCTATTATTCTGCTGCTATGTTCTAGTCTATCTTTTGTATAGGGTTCAGGGCCCTTCAAACCCTGCTAATCTAATAAAAAATATTTTTAGGCATTTTGATAATTTTGAAAATTTTTAAGAGTTTTATTAAGAAAATATACTCAACATGATTAGAATTACAATATAATGACAACTTCATATGTATCATACAAATTTTTTTATCTCAAGCCAACTTGGGTAAATGTAGACACCAAAGTGGACATGACTGGAATGACATCTTTAATAAAGCAAGTTAATTTTTTAATAATTGGAAGGAACTAAGAATTTTAACATATGCTAAAATAATAAGAACATGTGATATAGATATATTTTACTTAAAATTAAAAATTCAATCTCAGTTTTGTACATTGATTATATATTAAGAAAAATTATAAAGTACTTATTGATGCATTATTTGACACTTTTTAAACCTTATGAAAATTTTAAACAAATTCATTCTTCTCTTGAAATGGAATGAAAACTCTAAAATATAATATGACTACCTAAAGGCAACAATTTTTATGTATTGAATCATTGGGCATCTTGATGGGTCATTGCAATTTTGTTTTAAGATGAGGTCTTACATTATGGCTTTGTAGAATATAGATCTTTAATCTAAACATATAATTTTATCACTAGAAACACTTTTTAACATCAAATATTTTAATTTCTTGTGATACTTCTCTCAAATCTACATTTTATTTTTAAGGATAGGTTCAAAAGATATAGGGTTAGAAATCCCAATTATGAAAATTTGTTCAATAAATAAATGCCAAAGCAGATAGATGCCAATTCAAACTATCCTTTGATTAAAAACATATATACATAGTGCTAAAAAGATAGTGAATTATATTAAATGGAATTTGCAAATTTTAAAGAAATATTATGAATCTTATTTATGGTGGAGTTCAATAATTTTCTTTAATAAAAAAATAATGCTCAAATTTACTGCACAAGGCTACTTATACTCAATAAACAACTAGTAACATGAACACAACATACATCATTTACTCAAAATTCTTAATTAGAATAAAATTTTAATTAATAGACAAGAAAACATGAAGTAATTTTTAAATATCTCTATTATTGAACTTTTCTAGTATCAATAATTTCTATCCCTCCTCAACAAATTCAAATAATCATATTTTACATGTGAAAGCACCATGTTATAGTTATAATTCAATGCATGAAATGAAGAAAGGTACGTGAAAACACTTCCTACATTAATACTATGAGTAGTGTTGGTGAAATTTTTTATCTTTTAGTAAATAAAAAAATAGAAATACAAATAACATAAAATAAATAATATACCATAACATGAATGAACATGGAGAAAGCCCTTTTAGGAGAAAACAAACTAATGAAAACTAACTCAATGTTGAGAAAAAATGGCATCTCAACCTTGCATTTACATGAGGTTATTATTTATAGTAGGTTTTCATTTTAGCACTAAATGGTGCAAAATTCTCCCCAAAGCTTCTGGTTGGCTAGATAAGCATTCCGACAAAGTTTGGTCGCAAGATCACAACTAGTTTTGAAGATATGAAAGTTTCTGTTTTGGAGGGGTATGGTGAAAGGTTTAAATTCAATTTTTAGGACTTTAGAGGCTCCAAAATGCCTTGAAAAGTGGGTTTAAATGGTGTAATGATTTATGAGGTGATAGAGAACTTTGCAAGCTTTTTGACGCTTCAAATGGTTCGTCAATTGGACACATGGTTCACACGTTATGTCCTCCGAAAGTTTATACTCTTGAAATAGGAAATATAAAATGCATCATACATATAAATGAGCTGTAAAAGAGAGGGACATGTGTTGATGTGATTTTTGACACATCATAGGGCCTCTAGATATGAGATAAGGTCGAATCCACTTTATTGGGTGGTTTTAGCCCATGGTTTTATAATACCGTTTGACGGTTTCTTGTATTGTATCTCCTATATATGAGGTGCATGAGATAGAGGTTGTGTGTAGGAGTCTTATGACTATTGAGTTACCTCTGAATCTCTGATTAGTGGTACTCCTATAAACAACTTTCTCTGCAAGTATATTGTAATATGTTGTTGATTGTTGAATAATATATTGGGCAGCTTTTAGAGTGTGGGGTTTTTCTCCTGAAAGGGTTTTCTCCATGTAAATCACTGTGTTGTGGTATGCATGTTGTTGTGCTATTTCTGTTAAGTTTCTGTAACTATTGTAATGATCTATAGAAGTTTTGTATTACCCTCCTCTCAAGGTTAGTGCAGGAAGTTGTTCCACTACTTAACTTCCTTATAAGTGGTATCGGAGCTTGATCACCTTTGGTTTTAGTTGTGGGTTGTTGGGTTTTTTGAACTAATCTAGATTTGAGTGGGAGCTTGTGTAGAAGACACTTTTTGATCTTGTTGCAAGAATTTTTAGATGGCAAGTTCATCGGGTAGAATAGAGGTGGAGAAATTTAATGGAAGTAATTTTGAGACGTGGAAGCTAAAGATGGAAGATCTATTAATAGATTGAGATCTGTGGGATTCTATTGATGCGAATGTCTCAAAACCCTCAGATCCTACTATGGTTGCTCAATATGATGTTATGGACCAAAAATCCAAGGGTCTAATCAGATTGTGCATGTCAAACTTTTTTCTAATAAATGTCCATGAAGAGAACACTGCAAAGAAGTTATGGATGAATCTTGGTGAAATGTATCAAGCGAAATCCTTATTGAATCAGATTTTCTTGAGGAAGAAACTGTATTCCTTGAAAATGGAAGAGGGTTGATGAATTGCAGACCACCTAGAAGCATTTAATATGTTGGTGGCTCAATTGGTATCTGTTTGTGTTAAGATGGACAAAGAGGAGAAATGTTAGATCTTGCTTTGTTCTTTTCTTGATTTGTGAGATTATCTTTTTATGGCTATTGATAGTACTTCTGTTGTTTTGAAGTCTGAAGATGTGGTGGGTGCCCTACTTGGTGAAGAGATGTGGAGGAAGGTATCCATCAGTTCGAAGGAAGCCCTAGCTGTTCGAGGAAGATCTAAGGAAAAAGGCAAGAAGAATGAGAAGCACAACAAGTCAAAATCCAAAGGGAGATCTAAATCTCTTGGAATGTCTAAAGTCATATGCTGGAATTGTGGTAAACTAGGTCACATCCATAAAGACTGCAAAGGAAAAGAAGAAGAAAAAGAAGAAGTTCAATTTTGATTTTGAGTCTGAGAAGGAAGATGGTGATGCATTCATTGCAGCTTTGGCTACTCATGCAGGTAATGATGCATGGTTAATTGACTCAGGTGCATCTTTTCTTATGACTTCCAATAAAAAATGGTTTTCTAAATATGAAGAATTTAATGGAGATAAGGTGTACTTGGGTGATGATTCACATTTAGACATTGTTGGTCGAGGTAAAGTTAGAATTAGGTTTCCTGATGGTAGAATAAAAAGGATTAGCAGTGTGTTCCATATCCCTTGATTAAAACAAAGAGAAAAGTGATAGATGCCGGTGTGCAGGTAGTCTTTTTTGATACATGACGTGGGATGATTAAGGGTGCTATGGTGATTTCTAGAGGTGTCAGGTTTGACACTTTGTATAAGCTAGAGGCATACATGGTTGAGTGTAATAGCACTTTTGTAAAAAGTAAATATGTGGATAGTTCATCAGAAGATTTGAGGGTTTTGCCTTCATCAAATGGACATGGCTTTTGGATACCTAAGGGTGCTCTTTATTTTGAAGCAAAGTTACTTGCAAAGAAGACTATGTTATGGAACTAGAGACTTGGCCACATTGGAGAAAAGGGTCTAAGGACCTTGAAAAATAAAAACCTTGTTGAAGGTTTGAATGATTGTAATCTTGAATTTGATTTCTGTGAGAATTGCATTTATGGAAAACAAAACCCCGTTCAGTTTTAGTTGAGTTCTCATAAATCTTGTGGTGTTTTGGATCTTATTCATTTTGATGTGTTTGGTCTTGTAGATGTTCCTTCCCTTGGAAAATCCATATACTATATTTCATTTATTGATGATTTTAGTAGAGGGACATGGTTATACTTTCTAAAGAGTAAATATGAAGTTGTCAATCGATTTAAAGAATTTAAAGCAATGGCTGAATTGCAAATTGGAAAGAAAATAAAATGTTTGAGGACTGATAATGGCAGTGAATTTTGCTCTAATGATTTTGATAGATTTTGTAAAGACTATGGTATTAATAGACATAAGACAAATCCGTATTCTCCATAGAAGAATAGGATTGTAGAAAGAATGAACTAGGCACTGATGGAGAAGGCTAGGAGTATGCTAAGTGGTGGTGGTGGTCTATAACAAAAGTTTTGGGCTGAAGATGTTGCCACTTCTTTCTACCTGATTAACAGGTCTCCTACATCATCTCTTGTGTTACTACTTATCAAATTGCTTTAGTTTTATATACAAAGTCATTCTATATACTCTAGTCGGTTACCACTACCGAAATATTTAGTCGGTATGAACAGTCTAGTCGGTTACAGAAGGAAAATAGTCACAAAGCCTAGTATACACCAAGTTGTCTACCGAGTGTTATTTCATGTCTACCGAGTAGTAAAGATAATACACCGAGTTGATAGACACCAAGTGAAACGTGTTACCAGATTCATTGAACCTGGACACACATATGAAAACATGTTACAAGATCGAGGCACATAGAACTGTTATCACATTGGAAATTGCACATATAGATTTTGTATAATTTTGAGGTCATCTAACCAATGAAATATTTTGCATGGTTATTTATTCGAGAAATCATGTTTGTAAGATCGAAGCAATGGATTAGATCACCGACATAAGAAATCTATTTATACAACATGAATTTAGGGTTAGAGACATGTGAATGAGAGAAATGTGTGTGCATATGTGTATGAAGCAAGACTTATGTGATACATGAGAAATCACAGAGTTTTCTGACTGTTACAGAGACATAGAGGTCACCGAGAAGGTTATCAGAGAACAGTCAAAGAACAGAGTAAACAGAAGGGTTAACCGAGGTATGCTATAGGCAAGGTAATCTTATTTTGAGCACATAGAATCTGCTACAACATTTCAGATGTAAAGTTGCAGATATTTGTAAAATCTTGTTGTAATATTTTGAAATTGCAAGAGAAACCTTTAACAAGGTAAAAAACTCTAATCAAGTCTATAAATTGTAAATCCTCTAACTAGGTGCAACATTTATATAAAGTGTTGTAAAATCCTTTAGCAAGGTAGATCTAACAGATCTTGTTACTCCTAACAGGGTAAGCTATCAGAAATAGCTAAATATGTAGCTCTAACCGAGCACTCTTTATTATTGCAGTGGTGAAGTTGTGGGTGACATCCCCGCCACAATTTTTCCTCTCTAACCAAGAGTTTCTGCGTAACCAAAATATGTGTTATGGAGTGAATCTTGTATGATTGTTACTTATTTGTTTTAGCTTTATGTTATGTTACAGTAGTTTTTGGTTTATGCATAACAGTAAAGATATTATTGATAAAAGGATTTGAAGTACTGATTCACCCCTCCCCTCTCAGTACATTAGGTTTCCATATTGGGCCTAACAATTGGTATCGGAGCTTGAATCTTGGAAAAGGGTTTAACTACCTAAAGAGAAAGATCTTATCAATGGAAGGCTACAAACAATCTTGGAGGATTGTGTATCTGCAAGAAGAATTGGATCATGCTAATAAAGTGATTGCAGACATGCAAAGGCAAATGCAAAAATCTCTGAAAGTGAGAAGAAGATTATCTGATGATTTGCAGGACTCTCAAGAGTTAGTGGAACAAATTGAGACATCATCTAAGAACAGTATGTCTGAAGAGATTGAAGAAATGATTGGACAATTGAAAGAAAAGAACAAAGCATTGGCTGATCAACTAAAAGCAATGAAAAGAGAACATGAACATTTCAGTACACAATTGACTGAAAATCTTGATGCATTGAGGACAACCGAGGACAAAGTAAGAGATCTAGAAAGAGAGAAATAACAACTTGAAGCTTTAGTATCTGACAAGGATGATGAAATCATAAGGTTGACTGGGATTCAACAAAATATGACAGATCGACTAGGTTATGCACATCATGAAGCAAATCTGAAAGATGATGAGAATCAAGCATTGAAACTTGAAGTATCAAGGTTGAGCAATGAACTTGAAACAAAGAAGAATTCCAAGGAAACACTGAAGAAGAGTTATTAAGCATCAAAGATGTTGGATGAGCAACTGAACACAAGATGACCCTACAAAGAAGGAGGACTCGGTTACAAAGGAAAAGACTCTACCGAGAAGGGAATCTACACTACCGAGAAAGGAGAATCATCAAAACAAGCTGGAAAAAGGAATAACATCAAAAGGAAGAAGCCTATTTGCTACGACTGTGGAAATCAAGGTCATATTGCCAACATGTGTCAAACCAGAAAAGGTAAGCAACCGAATGCCACTAAGACCAATGGTTATTGTTACAATTGCAATAAATATGGTCACACATCTAATCAATGTAGGACAAAGTCTATTAATAATTATCAGAAGGCAAAATTCAAGGGGTTTTGTGAAAAATGCAATAGATATGGACATAGTACTGAGAAGTGTTGGTTTAAGCAAAAGAACCACATGTGGTCTGCACATCGAGCAAATACTAGAGGTTACCGAACTCACACAGATCCTTACCGACAATATTCTGCAGTACCATGGGATTACAATTCAAGGATATGGTGTGAATGTTGTGGAAGATATGGACATATAATTGCCAACTGCTTTATAAGGTTTGGAATGAATAATCGAAGATCATGGAGAAATCCTAGTATGGCATGTTTTCATTGTCACAAAGTTGGACACTTGGCTGGAGATTGCAGAGATCAACCTAGAGATGACACTGAGGAAATAAAAGAGAAATTAAAGATGATTTGGAGAAAGAGGGAAATTGTGTCAAATAAAGAAAGCACCTTACCTACTGAGTTAGGTGCTCCCACTCCAAATTAATCGGTAAAGGTATGAAGGGACTGCATTCTCACAAGGTTAAATCTTAAACAGTTCCTATTTTAGTATGTACTGAATTCAAAATCTGTATAGTAAGATGTAGAATTAAGTTTGAAATTCTATCAAAGTCTTTTGGAGCACTTTACAGGAAATCTGTCAAGTCGGTGAATTTAGGAAGCCTGTCAAGTCGGTATATGAAGGAAATTTGGTTACTCGGTTAAAGCACAAAAAGGGGAAAGAAAGTTAAGTGAACCGAGTGCATTTAATGTCTTTGACCTAACTTGCACAAAGCCTGATAAGGTATTTTTGAGTACTTAAAGGTTTTTCGCGGTCATTTTCATTCACCAAGTTTTCGAGAAGCAGAGCAAAGCGAATCAAGGTGATCAAACCACCTTCAAAGCAAAAACTAAGGTATTTACATCGAATCTCATCGCATTGCTAAGCTGGTTTACCGAACTCATTAAGTTGTTATTATCTACTGAGTGTGAAGCATCTGCCGTTTGTTAATTTCTCAAACCCTAAGGTTCCTATGTCAATTTTTATCTAAAATCAAAATGGCACCTAAGATCCAAGACCCCATTGTTGTCAAGAATGTAGAGAAGCCCTCACTAAAATACTCTTTGACTCCCAAAATTGCATCTGAACCGGATGACAAAACTGCCTTTTCACTCATCCCGGATCAAGTCTTGTTAGTCGAGGATGTGAGATTCTTCACAAAATGCCGTGTTGAAGAACTCAATCATGTTGAGATCAAAGATGCATATGATGAATTGGGCACAGATGGTAAAATGGATAGCAAGTATGAGCATATCAAAATCAAGGGATTGACTGAAGCCCTAACCTATCCCCGTGTGTTCAAACCCTAGTGGGTCAAGTTTGTACTAAGCCGAGTGCATGATGATTTCATGTGGCTACAAGAGCAACCGTTTAAGATCACTAAAGAAATCATTCATCTGATCACCGACTATCCTATCTATGATCATGCCCAAGCATAGAAAATGATATCACAGAAGGAATTGATCAGTTTGACTGGAGTAGAATCTGATTGCAGAGGTCTGAAGTTGAACAATGTCACTGATCTTGAACTCAAATTTGCCATTAGAGTAATTGGTTACTGTTTCTTCCAATCGGCAAGGGAAAATAGTGTACCCTGTGCAGCAGTGGACTTAGCATACAAAATTGTTAAGAAAGGCATGAAAATTGACTTGTGTGAAGTATTGTTGAAGAACTTGTTTGAAAATCTGAACACAATCAAGAAGCTGAAGAAGAACAACTCGGCAAATACTCTAAAATTTGGATCACTACTTGTATGTATGTTTTTCTACTTAGAGAAGTTTTTTCCAATAGTAGGTAAAGTTGTTTGGGAACTACACCGACCAATCACCCATCAGATCAATGACTTCATCAAGAAGTTAGGTGATAACTTTAATGATATAATGGATGATTACTTTAGCAAGTTCCAAGAGAAAATGCATAATAGGTACCGGATTCCACCATAGCTGGTAGAAAAATACAAAGATGAAATATGTTTTGAGGTCGACACTGATTACTATTATGTGAATGCTGTGGAACTGAGGACTCAATCTTTGTCACCTATGGGTTACGAGATTGATTTTGATATCACCCAACAACAAATCAATGCATTTCTGACACTACCAAGGCATGCTACCGAGCTGAGGTATGGAACCTATGAAGAGGTGAAAGAAAAAGTAAAGATGAGCATTGTAGTACCCAAAGCTACAAGGAAGGCTGCAAACATGATTAAGGCATTAACTGAGAAATTCGGAGAAGAGTCTTCCTCCACACCTGTCAAAGGAGTTCTAGCCATCATCGAAGAGGAGGCAGAAGCCCAAGAAGCAGCCATAACACTTAGCACTGAATTGCCTAAGGGAAAAGTGTTGAAGAGAAAGAAACAGGACACTTCAATGGCCCTACTGACCCCTCCAACAAAGAGACCTAACACAAGGGCATCTGCTGCATCACCAAGTAAGAAACACAAGACTATTGCCATTCCTAAGGTAACTAGAACTTACAAGAAATCTACTTGGAGACTCATTTTGTCAAAAGAGTCGAGTGATACCGAATCTGAAGATGCAAGTAAATTTCAGATTGTGAAAAGAAAGAAGGTAGATGTACATAGTTTAGAAATGTTTTTGTAAAAATTTGAAGGAATATTTTGGATTTGGTGGATTCAGATTTGTCAAATATGAATCTAGATCTACTGATGAAAAGAGGCAAATTGAAGAAGTTGTCATTTGCACACTTCTAAAATTCTGAGTGGTCCCATTAGAAGTATGTAATTCTATTCCTAAGGAGTTATATGCACATATTGAAACCAGATGGCAATATGCCCTAGACTCAGAGAAACAAATCAGAGAAATAAGTCTGGTGCATCTCTTTCCTGATATGTCGGTTGATGAAATAAAAGAACATCTGACAAACAACCAAACACAATTTATAGTAAAACAAAAGGCCTTGAAATTGATGAATGGCCTGCATATATAAGTGGAGAAGGAAACAAAAGAGCAATGGAAGGACATCTTTCAAAGAAAGAATGCTGGTGAACAATCTACAGTGGAAATAGTTGATGTCACCGACCAAGAGCTTGATGTCACCGGGCAAGACCCTGCTGACACCATTCAAATAGATGAAGATATCATGGATGCAGAGGCACCTGAACAAGAAATTATTGAAGGCAATGCTTATGCACAACTTGTCTCCAGTGAATCTGTTTTGGAACAAGTTCAGCCTTACCCACCGATCAATCAACCTGCTACAATCGAAGCTCCTCAGGATACAGGTGAAGGCACCGAAGGTCAAAAGTCTACAACAGAAGGTACTTCATAAGAACAAACCTCTCAAGCACCTTCTAGCACGGAAAATGTTACATCTGAGACACCAAGCATTGAGACACCAAAGGACACCACCGAGGCTAAAGAAACTGACCAAAGAGTTTTCTCTACCAAGCAACCTACCGAGGATCCTCAAGCCTCTCAAGCTATTGTAGTGGTTCACCCGGTGAAAGGTAAAGAAAAGAAGTTGAAAAAGCATAGTTTCAAAATTGATTTATCAAAACCGATAGTGTTGCCCAATGCAGATATCTCCAAATTGAAAGGGCAAGCACTCACTAAATTCGGTGAACTATGCAAAGCAAAGGCTGAACAGGAGAAGCAACTGGCCATACAGAAGAAGAATAAAGTACTTCAGAATGTAAAGACCTTACTATCAGATATGCTACCTTCAGCTACAGTATCAACCGATGCAGCCATCCATATTCAATTGGATGAACTCCTAAATCAAATTGAGACATCTGGAGTAGATGCATTTGAATACTTGAGCAAACTAAAAGACAAGGAGCTAACTACTAAAATGATAGAGGAAGTACATAAATCCATTGCTGTTGGCAAGGTAAAACTTGTCAAATTTATTGCTGAGTTGTCCCCTCAACTCAAGCACATTCTTTCATTATTTCAGAAACTCTGCACATTTTCTTTATTCCTTAAGGACATTAAGAATAAAACATAAGCAATTGAGAAAGAGATCACCAATCTCTCAAATAAATTGACCCCCGAGCCCAATTCAGTTCAGAATTTTTATACTAAGCTACAACAACTCATGGCTCAACAATTGGAACTAAGGAATGAAGAACACAAGATTAGGATGGACATAATGACACTTCAAACATTATTCCTTCCTCATCTTTCATCCGTTCAAGAACAGCTAAACCGAGCCACTTACCTCTCTACTACACAAGAGGGAGGCACTTTAGATGGCTTAATTTCATTATTGGCTGATATTAATGCACATAATTCTTTAATGGACAGTGTAAAGGATGCACTCTCTGTCGCTCTCACCGAAGCCAAGACAAAGAACAAATCCATTTTTGATTAGTTGCCACCTCCAAATGGTAACTAAATTTTGATGTTTGTCAAAAAGGGGAAGTATATCATCAAAGTATATATAGCATCAAAGTACACAGGGGGAGTGTATAGTATTCAAAGTATCAAACAATCGGAGTGTAGTATACAGGGGGAGTATACCGAGCAGAATGAGCAAAATAAGCAGAGTATCCAAAAGCAGTGAACAGAGGAAAGAACAATGATTATAGAGTATTGATCAAGAAGCACACATAATTAGAGTTTTGTACAGCATATTGATAAGGGGAGTATATTTGATTATACTATTTCATTGACTAATGTATATACTGTATGTTTAGTCAAATTTTGTAAAGTATATAGATTTTTTGAGTAATGACTTTGAAAGTAGTTTTGTCAAACATCTCAACTAATGTCAAAAGGGGAGATTGTTACTACTTATCAAATTTCCATTAGTTTTATATACAAAGTCATTCTATATACTCTAGTCGGTTACCACTACCGAAATATTTAGTCGGTATGAATAGTCTAGTCGGTTATAGAAGGAAAACAGTCACAAAGCCCAGTATACACCAAGCTATCTACCGAGTGTTATTTCATGTCTACCGAGCAGTAAAGATAATACACCGAGTTGATATACACCGAGTGAAACGTGTTACCAGATTCATTGAACCTGGACACACATATGAAAACGTGTTACAAGATTGAGGCACATAGAACCATTATCACATTGGAAATTGCACATATAGATTTTGTATAATTTTGAGGTCATCTAACCAATGAAATATTTTGCATGGTTATTTATTCGAGAAATCATGTTTGTAAGATCGAAGCAATGAATCAGATCACCGACATAAGAAATCTATTTATACATCATGAATTTAGGGTTAGAGACATATGTGAATGAGAGAAATGTGTGTGCATATGTGTATGAAGCAAGACTTATGTGATACATGAGAAATCACAGAGTATTTTGACTGTTATAGAGACACAGAGGTCACCGAGAAGGTTATCAGAGAACAGTCAAAGAATAGAGTAAACAAAAGGGTTTACCGAGTTACTTTATGAGTTACCGAGGTATGCTATAGGCAAGGTAATCTTATTTTGAGCACATAGAATCTGCTACAACATTTCAGATGTAAAGTTGAAGATATTTGTAAAATCTTATTGTAATATTTTGAAATTGTAAGAGAAACCTTTAACAAGGTAAAAGACTCTAATCAAGCCTATAAATTGTAAATCCTCTAACTAGGTGCAACATTTATATAAAGTGTTGTAAAATCCTCTAGCAAGGTAGATCTAACAGATCTTGTTACTCCTAACAGGGTAAGCTATCAGAAATAGCTAAATATGTAGCTCTAACCGAGCACTCTTTATTATTGCAATAGTGAAGTTGTGGGTGCCATCCCCACCATAGTTTTCTCTCTAACCAAGAGTTTCTGTGTAACCAAAATATATGTGTTATGGAGTGAATCATGTATGATTGTTACTTATTTGTTTTAGCTTTATGTTATGTTACAGTAGTTTTTGGTTTATGCATAACAGTAAAGATATTGTTGATAAAAGGATTTGAAGTACTGATTCACCCCTCCCCTCTCAGTACATTAGCTTTCCATATTGGGCCTAATATCTTGTTGATAAAACACCTATGGAAGCATGGTTAGGTCACAAGCCTTCATTGAGACATCTTAAAGTTTTTGGTTGCAAGGCATCACATGTGCCAAAGGAGAAGCAAAAAAAGTTGGAGATCAAGGCTGTGAAATGTATCTTCATCGGTTACAGTTATGGTGTGAAAGGATACAAGCTTTGAGACCCTGTTGCACAAAAGGTAATTCATAGTAGAAGTATTATTTTTTAGATAAATTAATTTTCCTTTTGTTACATTACAACAAGAACAAACTAAGCAAGAAGATGTGATTCAATTCCCTTCTACGCCTAAGAGAGTTCAATTGAGACCCCTTTGATGGGAAAGAAGTTGAGGATAGATTTGTTGGAAAGAGACATTATATTGATGATCATATGTTGTCATTGATGTGAACGTGTGTCAGATATCCAATCTATAGTTCATTATTCATTCATACCAGAAGATTGATTGAGGTCCGGTGAGAAGAACATGTCATCTGATAGAGTGTACAATATTTGGTTGGCGATTCATTTGTGCTACGTATTTTATGTTGTGGATCTTATAGAAGCATTATGGTCATGTGATATGCATTATTTCAGGTTTGTGGCCTTTGGTGATAAGTTTGGGGTAAGTTAAAAGATCCGGTAGACATGTTTCTGGTTAGAAAAATGTTTATCAGTAGTAACGTATGAAGCTTTGTTGTGCGGATCATGTGGAGTGATTTTGGTGATTGGTGGTGTGTTCGAAGTTAGTAAGACAACATTTGGGAAGCATGTGGACAATTTGTTTTGGTCCGCATGATGTTTTTGATCGGATTGAGCTAACTTGGGTAACACATTTCACTTGTGTGTTATGTGGTTTTTGGGCCAACATGGAATTGATCTAATTTGATGTTACAGATATATAAGAATGATTGATATGATCATTTGATGTGTCGATGGTGGCGTGGAAAGTGTGTATAAGTGATTGTGCGCAGTTTCACATGCGTGGTTGAAATATTTGTACTCCGGTATAATTCAAAATATCAGAACATAGCAGAGTAGTAGAGTAGAGTGTGATCATGTGTTTTGTGCTTAACAAGAACTATACTCAGGCATTTGTTGATGCTATTCAATAGTTCAAACCCTTTTTTAATTTTTTATAATCATTTTGTAAGGTAGCGAGCCTTCCTAGTTGTAGCCCTTGTAATTGAGCACTGAGTTCTAGGCAGTGCGCCTGAATGCATGTGCATTCCCCTTATGTAATATTTTTATACTTCTAATAAAGTATAGTAATATTGTGGGTTTGAATCCCACCGTGTTTTTTCCCTTAACCGGGTTTCCATGTAAAAATATTGGTGTTATGGTGTTGCTAATCTTGGTTCCAATAATTGGTATCAGAGCCTAGTTTTTCGGGAGGAGCCTAACAACTTGAGGGAGATCTGGGAAGGTGTTTTAATGAATTATAGTGTCCTTTGACAATAGTTACTTGTTGCATCTATTTTTTGCTCACTAACTGTAGTGGAGTGTCATAAAAACAATCATGGGCAGGAGAGGGGAGTTTTGAATTTTGAATATCTGAGCGTTGTTGCAGGAACCGTTGGTGTAGGCTCTATGGAATCACAAGATAATATGACACAGGGACTGAGTGGAAATAAAGGTGAGGAGGAAACAAAGGAGATCGAATTGAATACAAATATTTAGGTGGACCCGAGGGGGAAGAATGACTCAACTGATGACAAGCACAAAGGGGGGAATGAGAAGGATAAGTCTCCTCAGGCGGAATCCCCTGTTCCTAATGAAAGTGAAGCTCCTGTTAGACTCACAAAAGGATAAGAGGTTGAAAAGAGAACCAATGATGTGGTGGGGTTTGCTGGAGGTGAAGGGCATAAACATAAATCGTGGGTGTCTCTGTTTGGAGTGAAACCTACTAGTAAATCTATTCTCACTCCAGTTAATAACATCTCTGATCCGGTGAAGGGTAAGTTCGCTATTTTTATCCCTGACCTAGTCATAGATCATAATATTTATCTCATGGAAAAAACACTGGAAAATTTATGGGTTTGAGGCCAAATATTGAAATTTTTAGGGATTTTGTCAAAAAGAAGTGGAGAACCAATGGCCAAGTTCTTGTCTCTACCCTTCCTAAAGGCTACTTTTCTTTTTTAGTTTTCCTATAAGGAAGATATTTTGGCTGTGAGGAGTGGTGGTCCATGGGTTATTAGCAAGTCCTCCTTGGATCTTAAGAAATGGACCACAAACTTGGATCTTTTTGATTCCATTTTTTAAAATGTCTCAGTCTGGGCTAGACTCCCTGGCCTTCCATTGAAATATTAGAATGAGGATGTATTCAATGGTTTAGCAAATTATTTTTGAGAGCTTCTATCCATAGATCCGATGACAACGACCAGGAAAAGGCTAGTGTTTGCAAGAATCTGTGTGGGGGTCTCCCATAACACTGACCTATCGTCTTCTATTGAAATACAATTAAAGTTGGGTACTTGGGTTAAAGCTATTGAGTTTGAAATGATCCCTTTTTCTTGCTTTAAATGCAAAAAATTGGGGCACTGGGCAAAGAGATGCCCACTTAATGTTAACGAGGAGAAAGAGAAAACCCATCCTAATCTGAAGAAAACTTGGAAATTGAAGTCTGGGGGGGATGGAAATGAGAAAAAATGAATTCAAAATGGCGAGAGAGACATTAAAAGGCTAGAGGAACCTTTGAAAGCCCTTGAACAAAAGGAAGTGTCGAGAAGTCAGGTTGATTTGGAGAATCAGGAACCAGCAACCAAAAAGCCAAAAATCAAAACTGGTGGGAAGGAGGATGGTGAGATGGGCCTGGAAGACATCCCTAGCCAAGCAAGAATATGGAGGACCCAAGTGAGAACACATGCCAAAATTATAACGAAATGATGGAGACCCTTCCATTGTCTTAGAAGGGGCTACCAAACAGAGACTAGGAGCTAGGAAAAGAAAATAATAGTCAAGATGATTCTGATAGAGATGATGAGGATTCCATTGCTTGGAAGGAGCTAAAGAAAACAAACCGCAGAGTATATCGTTAAGGGTCTCTATTAGATCTAGAGCTAAGGAAGATTGTGGGGCCACAAAGGGCAGTTAAGGAAGAAGATGTTTAAGATAGCATAGGGACCATTGAAGCTTTCAGGATATAGCAGATGGTATTCATAAAACCATACCCGAAATTTATAAATTCCAATCCCCTCTAAGATATGAAGATTATGTCATGGAATATCAAGAGGTTGAAAAAACTCCATAAGAAGGATGTTTTGAACAATTTTGTTAGGGACCATAAATCGGACATGTTACTAGTCCAATAATCTAAAATGCCTAAAGAGAGAGCGGGAAAGATGAAAATGTTCAAGTTTTGCAAGGCGCATGGAAATAGTTCCAAAGGTGCCTCTGGGGGAGTTGTTACCTTTTGGAATCTTAAATTTATTAAAGGTGAACTGTTGTATGAGAGAAACAATCATGTGGCTACCAGATTTACCCATATCATAGATAATTTTTGCTAGATCTAGTCCAATATCTATGCCCCTAATGGGAAAGGGACTAGAAAGAGATTTTGGCAAGAGCTTGCTGCCTTTCACATAAAATTTATCAACAAAAATTGGATTGTCATGGGAGATTTCAATACCCCTCTCTAGGATAATGAGAAGTTCAGAGGATCCTAGGTGAATCTAGAAAGTAAATAGGTTCTTTAGGACTTTATTAATAACCAGGCATTGATTAATTTAGACCTACAAGGAGCCTCCTATACCTAGTGAAATTGAAGTAAGGATTTGATTCAAGTCAGATTGAATAGAAATTTAATCTTTGATCAATGGTTGTTAAACTATTTTTGTTCTTTAAAGGCTCTATCTAGGGTGGGCTCTGATCACTTTCCTATAAGTTTTGTGATAGACCCTATTTTAGCAAAGAGGAATTTTCCCTTTATATTTGAATGTATGTGGCTTTCCAACCCCCAACTCCTTGAGGAAGTTAGGAAATGGTGAAATATGTCTCTCTCTAGAACAACTATGTTTAGAGTTGGCAAGAAAATGAGGGAAGTCAAAAGCAAGGTTAGAAGATGGAATAAAGAAACCATTGGTAATATTTTCAAGATCAAGTCGGAGTTACAGCTTGAACTTAAGGATATAAAATAAAAAATACGGTTAGAGGACTATTTTCAAGACTACAAGATGAAGGATAATGAGTTGCTTGTGAAGATGCATGACATTATATTTAAGGAGGAAGAATTTTGGAAGCAGAGATCCAAGGCTCTTTGGCTTTGAGTAGGGGATAAAAATACCAGATATTTTCATATAATTGCGCTAAAAAATAGGGTTACAAATAGAATCTCTCACATATAGCATAATGGTAGCCGTTTTGAGAGGGATGAAGATATTTGAAGACAAGCTGTTCTTTTTTCTAGCAATCTTCTCTTGACGAATGATGGAGTTAACCATGCAATGCAAGATCATCTATCAGAGGATATCCCTAGAGTTGTTAAGGAAGAAGATAACAAGTGTTGGGAAAAATGGTGTCTCAACCTTGCATTTATGTGAGGTTACTATTTATAGTAAGTTTTTATTTGAGCACGAAATGGTGCGAAACTCTCCCTGAAGCTTCTGGTTGGCTAGATAAGCATTCCGGTAAAGTTTCGTCGCAAGGTCACAGCTAGTTTTGAAGATATTAAAGTTTTCATCTTGGAGGGGTGCAATAAAATGTTTAAACTTAATTTTGGGGACTTTAGAGGCTCCGAAACGCCCTGAAAAGTTGCCGTAACCGGCGAAGCGGGTTACGAGGTGATAGAGCACTTCGCGAGCTTTCCGGCGCTTCAAACGGTTCGTCAATCGGACACCCGGTTCTCAAGTTATGGCCTCCGGAAGTTTGTACTCCTGAAATAGGAAAAATAATTTGTATCGAATACATAAATGAGCTGTAAAAGGGAGTGACACGTGTTGATGTGTGCTTTAACATGTCATAGAAGGGAGATAAGGTCGGCTACACCTTATTGGGTGGTTTTAGCCCATGGTTTTGTAATACCGTTTGACGGTTTCTTGTATTGTATCTCCTATTTATGAGGTGTGTGAGATAGAGGTTGTGTGTAAGAGTCTTATGGCTATTGAGTTGCCTCTGAATCTCTGATTAATGCTACTCCTGCGAAGAGCTTGCTCTGCAAGTATTTTGTAATCTGTTTTTGATTGCTGAATAAAATATTGAGCTGCTTTTGGAGGGTGGGGTTTTTCTCCCGAAAGGGTTTTCCCCACGTAAATCATTGTGTTGTGGTATGAATGCTGTTATATCTATTTCTGTTTTCTGTAACTGTTGTAATGATCTGAAAAAGTTTTGCATTACCCTCCTCTCAAGGTTAGTGTAGGAAGTTGTTTCCGCTACTTAACTTCCTTACAAGTGGTATCAGAGCCTGATCACCTTTGGTTTCAATTGTGGGCAGTTGGGTTTTTTGAACTAATCCAGATTTGAGTGGGAGCTTGTGTAGAAGACACTTTTTGATCTTGTTGCAGGAATATTCAGATGGCGAGTTCATCAGGGAGAGTAGAGGTGGAGAAATTTAATGGAAGTAATTTTGAGATGTGGAAGCTGAAGATGGAAGATCTGCTAATAGATCGAGATCTTTGGGATGCTGTTGATGCGAATGTCCAAAGGCCCTCAGATCCTACTGCGGCAGCTCAGTATGATGTTATGGACCGAAAAGCCAAGGGTCTAATCAGACTGTGCCTGGCAGACTCTGTTCTAATCAATGTCCATGAAGAGAACTCTGCAAAGAAGCTATGGACTAAGCTTGGTGAGATGTATCAAGTGAAATCTTTATTAAATCAAATTTTCTTAAGAAAGAAATTGTATTCCTTGAAGATGGAAGAGGGTGGACGAATTGCAGACCACCTAGAAGCATTCAATATGATTGTGGCTCAATTAGTATCCGTCGGTGTTAAGATGGACGAGGAGGAAAAATGTCAGATCTTGCTTTGCTCTTTGCCTGATTCGTGGGATTCTCTTGTTATGGCTATCGGTAGTACTTCTGTTGTTTTGAAATCTGAAGATGTGGTGGGTGCCCTACTCGGTGAAGAGATGCGAAGGAAGGTATCCATCAGTTCAAAGGAAGCCCTAACCGTTCGTGGAAGACCTAAGGAGAAAGGCAAGAAGAATGAGAAGCGCGGCAAGTCCAAATCCAAAGGGAGATCGAAATCTCCTGGAAAGTCCAAAGTCATTTGCTGGAATTGCGGTAAACCGGGTCACATCCGTAAGGACTGCAAAGAAGAAAAGAAGAAGAAAAAGAAAAAGTTCGATTCTGATTCTGAGTCCGACAAGGAAGATGGCGATGCCTTTATTGCGGCTTTGGCGACTCATGCAGGTAATGATGTCTGGCTAATTGACTCAGGTGCATCTTTTCATATGACTTCCAATAGAGATTGGTTTTCTGAATATGAAGGATTTAATGGAGGTAAGGTGTACTTGGGTGATGATTCACATTTAGACATTGTTGGTCGAGGTAAAGTTAGAATCAGGTTTTCTGATGGTAGAATAAAATGGATTAATGGTGTGTTGCATATCCCTGGATTAAAACGAAACCTGTTATCTGTGAGCAAACTAATAGATGCAGGTGTGCAGGTAGTCTTTTCTGAAACAGGATGTAAGATGATTAAGGGTGCTATGGTAGTTGCTAGAGGTGTCAGGTTTGGCACTTTGTATAAGCTTGAAGCATACACTGTTGAGTGTAATAGCACTTCTGTAAAAAGTAAATCTGTGGATACCTCACTGGAAGATTTGAAGGTTTCACCTTCAGCAGATGGAAATGGTTTTTGGGTACCTAAGGGTGCACTTTCATCTGAAGCAAAGTTACCTGCAGAGAAGACTATGTTATGGCACCAGAGACTTGGCCACATTGGAGAAAAGGGTCTAAGGACCTTGAAAAATAAAAACCTTGTTGAAGGTTTGAATGATTGTAATCTTGACTTTGATTTCTGTGAGCATTGCATTTATGGAAAACAAAACCGCGTTCAGTTTTACTCGAGTTCTCATAAAACTTGTGGTGTTTTGGATCTTATCCATTCTGATGTGTTTGGTCCAGTAGATGTCTCTTCGATTGGAAAATCCACATATTATGTTTCATTTATTGATGATTTTAGTAGAAGGACATGGGTTTATTTTCTAAAGAGTAAATCTGAAGTTTTTAGTCGTTTTAAAGAATTTAAAGCAATGGTTGAGTTGTAGACTGGAAAGAAAATAAAATGTTTGAGAACTGATAATGGCGGTGAGTTTTGCTCTAATGATTTTGATAGATTCTGTAAAGACTGTGGAATTAACAGGCAGAAGACAACTCCGTATTCTCCACAACAGAATGGAGTTGCAGAAAGAATGAACAGGACATTGATGGAGAAGGCTAGGAGTATGTTGAGTGGTGCTGGTCTCGAACAAAAGTTTTGGGCTGAAGCTGTTGCCACTGCTTGCTACCTGATTAACAGGTCTCCTACATCAGCTCTTGTTGATAAAACGCCTATGGAAGCATGGTCAGGTCACAAGCCTTCATTGAGACATCTTAGAGTTTTTGGTTGCGAGGCATATGCACATGTGCCAAAGGAGAAGCGAACAAAGTTGGAGAACAAGGCTGTGAAATGTATCTTCATCGGGTATAGTTATGGTGTGAAAGGATACAAGCTTTGGGACCCTGTTGCACAAAAGGTAATTCACAGTAGAAGTGTTATTTTTAGAGAAATTAAGTCTCCTTCTGTTACATTGCAGCCAGAACAGACTAAAAAAGAAGATGTGATTCAACTTCCTTCTACACCTGAAAGAGTTGAATCGAGACCCCTAGATAGGCAAGAATTTGAGGAGAGCTCATCTAGCTCTGAATCTTCAGAAGAGGAGGAAGAACCTCCAACTCAGCTTGTTCGAAGGTCTACAAGACATAGACAACCACCTGAAAGGTATTCACCTGATGATTGGAGATGTATTTTTGCTCTGAATACTAGTGTGGATGAACCGAAATCTGTAGAAGAGGCATTAGGTATGAATGATGCAGAATCCTGGAAGATTGCTATGGAGGAAGAAATGGCAGCTTTGAAAAAGAATGATACATGGGATCTTGTACCATTGCCTGAAGGACGAAAACCTGTTGGTTGTAAATGGGTGTTCAAGAAAAAGATTGGTTCAGATGGAAGCATTGAGAAGTATAAAGCAAGGTTAGTTGCAAAAGGCTACTCTCAGGTTGAAGGTGTTGATTACGGTGAGATATTTTCTCCTGTTGCAAAAATGACGTCCATTAGATTTTTGCTTTCTATTGCTACTGCTTATGATTTAGAGGTTGAGCAAATGGATGTGAAAACTGCTTTCCTTCATGGTGATTTGGAGGAAGATATTTATATGACACAGCCGGAGCACTATGTGGTGAAAGGCAAAAGTAATTTGGTCTGTAAATTGAAGAAATCTTTGTATGGCCTCAAACAAAGTCCTAGGATGTGGTACCAGAAATTTGATACATATGTGTTGAGTTTGGGATTTGAACGTTCTAAATCAGATCACTGTGTTTATTATAAATCTTATGGTGATCATTTCTTATTCATTGCATTGTATGTTGATGATATGTTATTCATTGGTAAAGGGAAAGGTATGATTTCAGAACTGAAGTCTCAGCTCGCTGCTAAATTTGAAATGAAAGATCTTGGTGCAGCAAAGCACATTCTTGGGATGGAAATTAGAAGAGATAGGGTGAACAGAAAGCTATGGCTAGGCCAGAGTAAGTATGTGAATTCAGTGTTACAGAGGTTCAACATGCAGAATTGTAGACCATTGAGTGTTCCTTTTACAGTTGGAATGAAACTATCTATTTCAGATTGTCCTACATCCCCATTGGAGATGGAAGACATGAGCAGAGTGCCTTACCAAAGTGCGGTTGGAAGCTTGATGTATGCTATGGTCTGTACTAGACCAGACATTGCCCAAGCAGTGGGAGTACTTTCTAGATATATGTCTAATCCTGGTAGAGTTCATTGGGATGCAGTCAAAAGAGTCTTCAGATATTTGAAGGGTACTTCAGAGTATTCTTTGTGTTATCATGGTAATTCAGTAGGAGACATGACTTCCCTTGATATCCATGGTTATGTAGATTCAGATTGGGCAGGTGATATTGATAGTAGAAGATCCACCAGTGCTTATGTGTTTACTTTGTTTGGTGGTGCAATTAGTTGGATGAGTAAGCGACAGGCTGTGGTTGCTTTATCCACTACTGAAGCAGAGTACATGGCAGCTACTCATGCTTGTAAAGAGGCCATTTGGCTTAAGAGACTGTGTTCAGATATTGGAATAAAACAAGGTACAGTGACAGTTTACTGTGACAGTCAGAGTGCAATTAGCCTAGCTAAGAACCCGACATTTCATGCCCGGACCAAACATATTGATATTCAGTATCATTTTGTTAGAGATATGGTCGAAGATGGTAGGGTGAAGCTGGTTAAGGTGGAAACTTTGATGAATGTTGCAGATGCTTTAACTAAGGCAGTGAGCACAGATAAGTTCAGATGGTGTTCAGAGTCTATGGGCCTTATGGCCCCTAGCAATTGATTCATTGTGTTGACATTCCCTTCCGCTCATGCAAGGTGTTCGACAAGTGGGAGATTTGTTGGGAAAAATGGTGTCTCAACCTTGCATTTATGTGAGGTTACTATTTATAGTAAGTTTTTATTTGAGCACGAAATGGTGCGAAACTCTCCCTGAAGCTTCTGGTTGGCTAGATAAGCATTCCGGTAAAGTTTCGTCGCAAGGTCACAGCTAGTTTTGAAGATATTAAAGTTTTCATCTTGGAGGGGTGCAATAAAATGTTTAAACTTAATTTTGGGGACTTTAGAGGCTCCAAAACGCCCTGAAAAGTTGCCGTAACCGGCGAAGCGGGTTACGAGGTGATAGAGCACTTCGCAAGCTTTCCGGCGCTTCAAACGGTTCGTCAATCGGACACCCGGTTCTCAAGTTATGGCCTCCGGAAGTTTGTACTCCTGAAATAGGAAAAATAATTTGTATTGAATACATAAATGAGCTGTAAAAGGGAGTGACACGTGTTGATGTGTGCTTTAACATGTCATAGAAGGGAGATAAGGTCGGCTACACCTTATTGGGTGGTTTTAGCCCATGGTTTTGTAATACCGTTTGACGGTTTCTTGTATTGTATCTCCTATTTATGAGGTGTGTGAGATAGAGGTTGTGTGTAAGAGTCTTATGGCTATTGAGTTGCCTCTGAATCTCTGATTAATGCTACTCCTGCGAAGAGCTTGCTCTGCAAGTATTTTGTAATCTGTTTTTGATTGCTGAATAAAATATTGAGCTGCTTTTGGAGGGTGGGGTTTTTCTCCCGAAAGGGTTTTCCCCACGTAAATCATTGTGTTGTGGTATGAATGCTGTTATATCTATTTCTGTTTTCTGTAACTGTTGTAATGATCTGAAAAAGTTTTGCATTACCCTCCTCTCAAGGTTAGTGTAGGAAGTTGTTTCCGCTACTTAACTTCCTTACAACAAGATGCTAACTTCTATTCCTTCCAGGGAAGAGATTAAGAGTGTTGTCTTTTATTTCAAAGGAAACAAAGCTCTAGGACTTGACAGATTTCCTATGTTTTTCTTTTAGTGTTTCTGGGAGATTATGGTTGACAATGTGGTGAATGTTGTTAAGGATTTATTTGGTTCAAGATGCCTCCTTAAAGAGATAAATGCTACCTTCCTGGTCCTCATCCCTAAGCACCTTGGAGCTGTGGACTTTGAAGCTTTCAAGCCTATCAACCTATGTAATTCCTTCTATAAAATTATTTCTAAGGTTCTGACCTCAAGATTGTTGACTATTCTCCTCTCCTTGATCTCTCCTCAGCAGAATAGCTTTGTTCTTGGTGGGAAGATCCTTGATTTGATTATTACTATCCATGAAAATGTTCATTCTCTCATGGAATCTAAGACTGAGGGTTTTCTTCTCAAGCTAGACATTTCGAAAGCTTATGATCGTGTTGAATGGGACTTCTTACATAAAATCATGAGAGCGTTTGGATTCAGCAATAGAGTCCTTCAATTAATTGTCCAACTCATTTCCTTAGCTTCCCTATCCATCATTGTGAATGAGTCTCCTGCACATTTCTTTAAGACTTCTAGAGGGCTAAGACAGGGAGACCCCATCTCCCCAATTCTTTTTACCATTGTGGTGGAATGCCTTGGTAGAATCCTGAAAAGGATGGTCGAGTAGGGATCCCTTATGGGTTTGAGGCCTTCATCCAGTAATTTGGTCTGTTCTCACCAATAGTTTGTAGATGATATAATGTTGATGGGGAAATCTGTTGTGGCTGATGCTAAGAATTTGAAAAAGGCCCTGGATGACTATGAGTTGACATCTGGTCAGATGGTTAACAGACATAAAAGCTCTTTATTTTTTCTTCAACACTTCGGAGCCTAGGCAGAATAAAATTGCCAGAATTCTGGGATGTAGAGTGGATTCAATACCTTATTCTTATCTGGGTTTGCCCTTGGGTTCTAAACCTCTCAAATCCTTCTGCAATTCATTGATCGACATATTTAGTAAAAAGTTAGCTAGATGGAAAGGTGCTCTTCTCAATCAAGCAGGTAAAATTCAACTTCTTAAAGCTACTCTTCAAAATCTCTCTATCTATGCTTTAAGTCTTTTCAAAATCGCGTCAAAATTTGTTAAGGCCATTGAAAAAATTCAAAAAAACTTCCTTTAGTCTAGTGTGGAAGAAAGAAAAAGAATGCCTCTTATTGGTTGGGACACTGTTTGTAGACCAAAAAATGCGGGAAGTCTGGGTCTCAGGTGTATTAAAACCATGAATAGGGATCTCCTTTCTAAGCAAATATGGAGAACGTTTTCCTCTAATGGTGAGTGGAACAGTATTTTATGGAGCAAATATTTGGCCAATTCGGGATCTCCTAAGACCTTTCTTGAATCTTCTATCTTACCTCAGGGGTCGGCTCTTTGGAGTGATATGGTTAGGGGAAGGAAGATCATTGAAATGAGAATCAACTAGAGTATAAGAAAAGGGAATCAGACAAGGTTTTGGGAAGATAGATGGATAATGAAAGAGCCCTTAATTTCCTATGAAATCTTCAATGGGTGGGTTGATACTTGCAAGGTTTTATATGGGACTCATGTTAAAGACTACTGGAGGAATGGTGGATGGGTGGATCTTTACCAGATCATATTAGATCTTGCACCGATTCAATCATCCTTGTTGGCTATTCATATGGGATCGAATCAATAGGATGATCTTTTAGTCTGTACTCCCAACCCATCTGGAAACTTCTTGGTCTCTTTGGCTTTCTTTGCTGATGCCCTCTTCTTCCACACCCCCTACACTATGGGCTAAAGCCTAGATCAAACACCTCATTCCTAAGGTTAATATTTTCTTTTGGATTCTTCCTCAGAACAAAGTGCTCATGGTTTATAATCTCTGCAAATGTGGCTTTTAGATTCCCAATTGATGCTACTTGTGTAAAGAAGAAGCCGTAACGGTGAATCATCTTTTCCTGCACTGTCAGTACGTGACTTTTATCTGGGGAAGATTTATTTCTCTATGGAACTTATCAGGGGTGTTTCTTGGCTCCATAGAGGACCTCTTTATTTAGTGGAATGCACCCTTTGTGAATCCCACTATTTGCAGATTATGGTCTTTTATTTTTCCCCACATTGCTTGGGGTGTGTGGAAGGAGCGTAATAATAGAATCTTCAAGGACAAGGAGGCTTCAAAGAATATTGTGTTCAAGAGAATTTGTAGGCTAATTAAAGAAAACATAAATTGTATCCCATGCAAGGAGGATAAGAGGGAAGTTGTGGTTTGCACTGGCTATGACCTCAAGGTGGCAAAAGAGTGGCATATCAAAGGTGATGTTTCTAAGGCTTCTAAACCAAGGAAAAAGAATTGTGAAGTTGTTTGTTGGATTCACCCCCGAGGGGGTTGGATAAAAGCTAATTTTGATGGGGCGGCCAAGGGTAATCCTGGACCGACTGGGAGGGGGAGAGTGTTAAGAGATCATAATGGAAATTTTGTTTCAGTTGTGGCACTTTCCTTGGGATCACAGACTAATAACATAGCCAAGGCCATAGGATCTTTTCAGGTAATCAATCTTGCTAATAAGATGAATTTAAAAAAAAATCTGGATTGAAGGTGATTCAAAAAACATTATTGAGTGCCCTTTTGGCAAATCCCCCCCTTCATGGACTATAAAAAGTTGGATAGAAGAAGCTAAATCTATCTTATCAAATTTTGACAAGGTTATAATTTCTCATTCCTTTAGGGAAGCTAATAAGGTGGCTGACTACTTTGCCAATGAAGGGGTTAAGCATATGGGCCGAAGGATGTGGTAGGCTTATAGCGAATTGGGTGCTGACGTCATAACCTTAATTGATTATAATATAATTCATGGGAAAGTTGTCATTTTTAATAATGATGAAGCGGAGTAGATATTGGTATAGTGATATCATTTGAAATGGTGGCAGTGCCTTAATTATCTCTACAGGTGGCAAGGGCTGGCACGTATTGTGGGTGCTTTGGTTTCGCTACTGGCTCTTTGTTTAGGTGACTTTCTCTGCAATCCACAAAAGATTTGCCTGTGAGAAAATTGGGGGAAGCAGGAACAGTGTTGAGTCAAAAAGTTGTGAGAAGCAAAAGAAAAATATGAATGTCTAGAGGCATATCGAGAGGGGGGGATTGAGTCCTTTTCTCGAGAAGCTTCATGGAGCTAACTCTTAAATTACAGAGTATTTTTCCAAAAACTAGAAGATGTGATTGTTCTCATTGGGAGGGAGGTTAAAATTGATGAGAATCTCATTGGGGAAATTACTGGGCTATCCATAGAGGGGATGAAGTTCTTTTGTGATAAAAATATTCTTGGATGAAGCGGTCAACAAATTTCCCAAAATTGATGAGGAAAGGGAGGCATTGGTCAAAATATCTAACAGTTATTTTGATGTTGGGAAGATTAAGACGATTTGGAGGGAGGTGCTCAGAGTTATCATGGAATATATCATAGTGGACGACAGATTTAGCAGAGTCTACGACTACCACTTCGCCCTCCTCAATCATTTTTGACACAAGGTAAGGATTTATTTTCCTTACTACCTATTTTTCTCTCTTAAACATAGTATTAAGAAACACCGTAAAATCCCTAGGAAACATCATGTCCTACATGTGGGCCTTATTATGTTAATCCATGAGCATTTTGTTAATATGTCACCCCCCTCTAACCCAATTTCGCTGTTGGCCTTGGAAGGTTATAATACTGACATTTTCTTATTTGAGGACGAGGGTGAATGGGAATCTAATTGGGAAGAGAAAGATACCACCCCCTAAGTTTGAGTCGAAGAAGTCCTTACAGACCAAACCCTCGAATAAAAAGGTCTCCTCTGTGAAAACCCTCACTGGCTCATCTCAAAAAGCTAAAAAAAAGGAGAAAGCTATTCCCAAGAAAAAGTTGGTTTCCTATTCTAAGGATTCTCTTGAGGACTCTTTTGTTGTCGCAGATTATACTGATGGCTCCCACTCCTCTCACCCTCAAACCGACAGAGAAAATAGGCCCAGATTCCCCAGTTATCTCAGATCTGAAGACCACTACTTCAAGCCTGAAAGGGAATTTCCTGTTGATATTTTGGCTATTGCTAGAAATGGGGCGGTCGACTACTTCAAAATTATTAAGTGGGTTTTTCATGAAATTAATGACCTCACTATTAAGAATAAGGATGTTTTTAATAAGCTGGATGAAATGGAAGCTAAAGGGGTGACTCAGAAGGCTGCTGGGGTTTTATAGATCGAAGAAGAGAAGATGTTGATGGACAAATGCCTGCAAAAAAATGTTGAGCTTATGGATAAGATGAAGAAGGAAAATGTGAAAAAGATAAAACATCTGGAAGAGGAAATTGGCAAAATCTGGGTTACTATGAATTCTATCATGAAGCAAATCCACAAAATTGTGAAGAAATCAACAACTACAATGAACACCTTGGTGGATAAGCTGGAAAATACTTAGTAGGGGAACCTAGTTGTGGACTTGGAAGCTAACAAAGACAAAAGCTAGAAAGAGGATCCTAGCCCTTCGAAGAGGACTAGATCCAACCTGAAAAGAAAAAAGGATTCTGTGCCTCAGGAGATCCATGAGTTGAAGAAGGTGGCTCGAGAGATGAATAACCTAGAAGTCGAGGTTGCTAAAACTTTAAAGTCCAGGGTAGCTTTTTTTGTCTAGTGCTGATATTTTATTGTTTTTTTGTCTCGTTGCTGCTATCCTTTTTGTCTGTTTAGAAGGTTTCTTGTCTTGGTGAGCTTTATTTGAATATTTTATCTTGTTTGTAAACTTTGCGGTTTCGGGTCCCTGTAAAACCCATTTTTTCCTTAATAAAAAACAGTTACTTGTTGCACTTGATGATCTAGATCAGTCCAAAGCCAAAGTCCAGGATTTGAAGAGAAATGTCAAGGATGCTGAAAACTTCATTTAGACATTAAAGGAGCAATTGAGTAAGTCCAAGGAAAAGAGAAAGGAGCTTGTTGATCAACTTCAAGAGAAAGAAAGTTAAAGCATTGATGAAGAAGCCCTGAAGGAAAAGAAAAAATAATGTGATAGACTTGCTAGAGCTACTGTATTTCATCAAAATGAGATGGAAGCTATTGTGATGAAATTGAGAAAGGAAGAAGAATGAGGAAAATATTGCTCATTCTTTGAAAGATAAATCTGAAGAATGTTGCAGACTTGAGAATGTGAAAGGAAAATTGATGAGTGACCTTCAAGATGCTAGAGAACATGAGGAAGATCTTGGAAAGTAGGTCCTACTTCTTAAATATGATCTTGAAGTTGCAAATGAGTACAAGGAAAATTTCTGGATCAACTCAACTAGACTAGATGATATGCTTGCAATTCAAAAGAATCCTAATGATACTCACGATCTTGGATTTGAGAAGGGTGAAAGCTCCAAATCAACAAATCAAAAGAACAATTCAAGAAACACTCTGGTAAGGCAACCTAATGTTCATAAAATTAATGGTAACTATTTTGTTTACAGTAAATTTGGTCATATGGCTAGTCAATGCAGAAATAGGATGAACAATAATGGTTTATCTTTTATCAGTAAATATTTCAAATACAATAAATATGGTCATAAGGAAAATATATGCAGAATAGTGATGAATAAATTTCATAATAGAAGAAATGTCAGATGTTATGCATGGGGTAGGTTTGGACATGTTTCTAATCAGTGAAAATTAGATGAACTTCAAACCTAGTCAAGGAAATGTTATCTGCAATGTTTGCAACAAATTTGGTTAGATTGCCAAGTATTGTAGAAGCAAAAATATGAATAGGAGAGGTCTGGATGACAAGAGAAAGAATGCAAAGCCAGATGAATAAGGAAAAGCAAAAGTTGAAGAGATCAGAGAGTAGATGAAGAAGACTTGGGTCAAGAAGAGTGATTCAAAGGCAGAAAGTGGGTCCGCACCTAATTCCGGTGCTGGAACCTCATCTAGTAACTAAGCCAAGGCATTCAACCTTAGGGGGAGGTTTTCACGAAAATATTTCAAACCCCCTGTTGGCCATATGTACCTAGTTCTGACAAGTTGCAGAGATGTGTGTGATGGTTACAGATGGATTTTCAGAAGTTTCTAATCAAACTTGATAATTCATAGGCCTTTGTGAATGTAGGGTATCAACTATTCATTTCTCACTTTGCATTCGAAGCGAGAGAGCAGAAGAGCACAATGAAGCAAAATTTCTAGAGATTCAGAGTGAAAAGAAGATTTGTCATGCGATCTTGCATCTGGTGGAAAGGTATTTATTGGTTGACACATTTTTAGTTTGAAGATTAGATTTTTGGATATGGCATCTTTTGGTATCGCGACATCATTGGTAGTAGATGCCACTGATAGGGAAAGGCCTAATTTCAAGAAGCATCCATATAAGTTGTTGGAGGATGATCCAAGCAGTGAATTTTCATCAGTCTCTTACGGTGTATTGCATGTGGAAGATATTAGGGCTTATATTCACTGTAATATTGAGGAGCTCGGGAGTGCCCAAATGATGAAGCTATACACTGAGCACATGATTGATGAAATGGGAAGTTTGAAACCTAAATTTAAATTGATAGAAGAGAAGGGTTTTGCACAGTTCATAAACTTTCCAGTGTTCGATGGGCTTGAGTGGGTCTGATACATTATGAGAAGAATACATGATGAGTTCATGTGGATTGACAAACCCCACAAGAGTGCAATTAAGGTGGTAACATGTTTGAGCTCATTCAACGAGGTGCCTGCTTGAGGAATGTGAAGAACCAGATAGTAACATAAGCTACTAGTTCTCAATTTGACAAAAGGTCGATGACAATCAATGACATTGTTGAGTATGATGTTAGATTTGCATCAATAGTGATGGGATACAAGATATATCACTCTATCCAGGTATGACTATCTATACAGCCTATCAAATATTGAAGGAGGATAAGAAATATGATTTGTGTGAAGTGCTCCAGAGTGAGCTATTAATAAATTTGAAGAAAATTAAACATGATAAGAAGCATTTGTTTAAATTTGGAACTTTGATCCTATTTCTCTATTTATATTTTATGAATGAGATTCCTGGTGTTGGCAAAGTTCAATGGGCCTATGATAGGCCCGTGGCAGTGAAAATAAATGAAACACTTCATGGCCTCAAATATTCTATAGTCTAGAATGGCATTCTTTGGGGATACTTGAAAACCTTGCAGAGCAAGGAGAGAATTCCCAAGGAGATAGTGGAGAAGTATGAAGACATAATCTGCTTTATGGTTGATATCGACCAATGTCTTATGGAAGCTATGGAACCAAGAACATCATGGATCATTCCCATGGAGTCTGAGGTGGAAGGACACATTTTTTGATGCACATGCTCAACACTTGCTAAGAAAACTGGTGGATAAGTCCAAAGAAAGGTTTGGAAATTACAAAGAGAAGAGTTTGGACTTACACTCTAAGTTCAAGAAGCTAGAGATTCAGAAGAAGGTGAGGAAGGAGGCAGAGTAGCTGGTAGAAAGAATAGGGATCACCAAAGAGGTAGTCCAGAGAGCTAGAGAGCAAAACATTCTAAAGAAATAAGATATGGTCAAGCCAAAGAAGGCTAAATTGGAAGCCCCTTCCCCTAAGCCTAAGAAATCAAAGAGTTTTGCAACCTCCTCTGGTGGTTAGAAAATAGCTAAACCATCTCGTGAAGGGAAGAGGAAGAGAGAACAAGACAATGTGTTCATTCCTGTTGAGAAAGAGGAGACAGAGTCAGATGAAGCAGTCAAGGAGGTTAAAACAAAAGTTGCTAAGGTCACCAAGATCTCAAAGGAGAAACCATTCAGTGGACCTAAATCTGGTAAGAAATCAAAATTTGAACTTGACGAGGCTCTAAAGAAAGGCAAATTTGAAGTCAAGCCTTCCATGCCCTTGAATGAGATTGTTAATGAATATATTAAAAATAGTAACCTAAACCCACTATTAGAGGTATGAAAATTTTGATGAGAATGGCAAAAGAACCTTAGAAGAAGAAACTATAGAATATCTAAATGTATATAACAAAGATCTAATTGAATTGATGACAATCATACCTAAGAGCTTGTATGACATTTTGGATGCTAGGAGACAAACAAGTAAAGAATATGAGAACTTGAAGGAATATGTATTAGTAAATCTGTATTCAGTTATTTTTGAGGAGATAGATAGATTACTCCGGTTAGAAAAGAATGAATTTAGAAATAAGCACAAAGTAAATAAGATCATATTTGGTAAAATTGATGAATATGCTAAGGAAATAAAACATATTTTGACAAAAGTCTTGGCAGATAATTGGTATCAAGTAAATAAGGTGAAAGGGCAAAGTGACACTAATACGGAAGTGCAGACAATGGATGATACTTTTGCCCTAGATGTTCAGATCGTTGAGCCGGAAGAGGTTAAATCTGAATATTTAGTTAACAAGGGTAGAGAGAATGCAAAAAAAGCAAAAGAGGGTAAGGACATGAGTGATAACCCTCCAATCCTTGGAAAAGAAGCTAACATTGAGAAGAATGCAGAAGAGGAATAGGTAGAGGTTGATGCTGAGGCAAGAGACACTGAGAAATTAGTGAAGGGGAAGCAGATCCATGAAGATGATCTAGAATTCGCTCATCAAGGTGCCATCAACCTAGCTTCTTTGTCCCCTATCCAAGCACTCAAATTGGTAGCATTTGCTTAGGCCAAAGCTAGTAAGGACTTACTAAAATCTCACATAGAGGATAGTGAGTTGCTTACTATGGCGTTTGGTATATTGGAGAAACTCATGCCATCATTTCAGAAGGATGCATTAGACACTCCATCTGAGAAATTGAGAAGATTACTTAACTCTATGGATAGTCACTTTCAATGCTTTGAAAAATATGCTGAAGAGAAGGTCCAAAATGAGTTTAATGCAAGAAGACTCCGGACACTAAAGAAGATGATTGTTGATAACAGAGTCTCTTTGGATACGTGTGTAAAGGACATGCATGATAGTTTAACCAAAGGTGGAAACATCTATAAATTATGTTTATCATTATCTAAGTTCACTGTGAATATTGAGAAGAAGGCTAAACAGTATGACGATCAACTTGCACAATTGTCTCAATCATTTGATCCATTATTAGTCTCCTTGAGTAGTCACGAAGACCAAGTGATATCTTTGCTTGAGAAAATTAGGAGTCTAGGTCAAGAAAAAGAGAAAATAATTGGCAGAGCCTGTGAAATTAGGAATTCCATTACTCCCCAGTTGGATATCATGCGTATTGGTCTGGAAGATGCCCAAAGTGCCACGAAATCCACAAAGCCTTTAGATCTCAAGTCAGCAGAGGGACTTGCATACTTGTTTAGTGGGCTTATAATTGTGTTGGAGACTCTCAAGAAGGGCTGGGATAACCACCTAAATTCATTGAATAATTATTTTGCAGACATCTTCAAATTTTTGTATGTGTATAGCAACTGTGCATATGTGAATAGCAATTTTGGTTTCCAGAATCCTACCTTTTCCATTGATGTCAAATGTGGAGAACGGATGAGTAAAAAATGTTGATCTTTGGGGGTTCATTATTGATTTTGGAGTCTAGTAGTCAGATCTTTGGTTGCAGTATATGGGTAAGTGCACAAAGATGGTGGTCAAAAAGGGGGGTATAAGTGGACACTTTTTTTTTCTGAAATAAGGTGAACCTAAACTTGGAGGCAAAATTTGAAAGTCATCCACTCAAGATATGAAGATAATCAAAGAACAAATATTGTAGTACTTTGAATCTAGTTTCCAAAATACTAAACTTTTTCAAAATTGGATAAGATTAAGGGGGTCAAATCCTTCATGCACAAAAAACTAACCCTGATTTTTTTTGAAAAACATAACATAGTGTCTGACGTGCGTATCAAAAAAGTCATAGTTAGATTTAGTATTTTGACAAATCCTTTGGCAGAAAGATAGTTAAGAGTGAGCACTAGAAGATGTGTATTTTTTTGTAATTGTTTGTTGAGTATTTTGTTTTTTATGATTTTTCCAATCGAGCACATCCTGAAAATTAGGTACCTGTTCGTGCACGAAGCATAAGTTGCACTAAACAAATTGAAAATACAATTTTTTTTTTAAATTGTAAAGAATCAAGTGCACTGCAATAATATATAAAGTTTTTAAAATATGGATAAGTATATCAAAAGTTATTCAAAAAATGGTGCACCTATGTCTCTGAGAACTATGGAGACACTGGTAAAAGAAATTCAATAATAATATGTTATTGTTGTTCAAATTGAAAAAAAAATTATATGGTTAGAAAACTCAGAAGATGGGTGAAAATATGGTGGAAATTTTAGAAATACCCACTTGATGAAGTGTAAACCCGATGATGACAAAGTCGATAAACCAAGTTGATAAAATAAAACACGTCAAAAATGAGAGAAATGGAGGGAAATCAAACTTCCAAACTGTAGCTTTGTCATCCAGGCCTATTTCCAAGCCTAAACAGTCAAAAGTGCGTATGGGGTACTTATGGTTTAAAAAGCGCGTACGAGGTACTTATAGTGTAAGCAACGCGTACGTGCTTGTTTCCCTATAAACAACGCATACACGCTATTGTATAATATGATATTCTATATATAGTATGTGCCTATACATATAATATATGTAATATATAATATGTGTATAATATGATATTATATATATATAATATGTTTATATACATATAATATATGTATATATATAATATATTAAACATATATATACACATGTAAGTGTATTGTCTCCCCCTCTCAAATGCATACAAGGTCTCTCTCTCTCTCTCTCTCCATATCCCATCCCTCTTTCTCTTTTTCTCTCCCTCCCTCCCTCCATACCCCACTGCAACTGTGTCTGCACTTCTATAGAAGTGAATTAATCTATTTCTTGTCTGCAACTTCCTCTTTGATTTTTATCATGTATGCTATCCTAAGAAAATTGACTGATGGACTTGTGTGTGTATATTGAATAGGAGGAATAGGGTTTGAAATTGAACCACGGGTGTATTACCATGACAAACAAGGAAACCTGTAGCAATATTCTTCTCGAATGTGTTTTTAATGAGCAGAGCAGATGTGGAAAATAGTGTCAACAAAGCAACATGATGAGTCAGAGTACCTATAATATGTTTTTTAGAAGGAAACAATAGGTAGGAAGAGAAAGAGGGAGAGTAACATAGATGATGTCATGTAGAATGATAGTGGTGGGTATGCAAGAGTTCCCATGTTGTTACACAATGCCTATCACCTAAAGAAATTAAATTTTGATGTAAGCATGGGAGTGGTAGTATATGATGATCATGACTTGTCAAACAACTTGGAACGGTACGGTCCCATGAAAGAAATCAAGTGTTTAATTCCTATAGTCACAATCGAGATCAGTCTTATAACCTTGCAAATTTAATAGCATCATATATTTTAGAACTAAGGCAGTACCCTTAGGGTTAGGTCAAGCTCTTACAGTTGCTTTTTAGTGAAGCCTTGTTGTTTGTTCGCTTGGAGTCTTGATGACTGATGGACTTGTGTGTGTATATTGATTAGGAGGAATAGGGTTTGAAATTGAACCATAGGTGTATTACTGTGACAAACAAGGAAACCTGTAGCAATATTCCTTTTGAATGTGTTTTTAATGAGCAGAGCAGATGTGGAAAATAGTGTCAACAAAGCAACATGATGAGTCAGAGTACCTGCAATATGTTTTTCACAAGGAAACAACAAGTAGGAAGAGAAAGAGGGAGAGTAACACAAATGATGTCCTGGAGAATGATAGTGGTGGGTATGTGAGAGTTCCCATGTTTTTACACAACGCCTGTCACCTAAAGAAATTAAAGTTTGTTGTATGCATGGCAGTGGTAGTATATGATGATCATCACTTGTCAAATAGCTTGGAACGGTACATACCCATGAAAGAAATCAAGTGTGTAATTCCTATAGCCACAATCGAGATCAGTCTTATAACCTTGCAAATTTAATAGCATCATATGTTTTAGAACTTAGGTAGTACTCTTAGGGTTAGGTCAAGCTCTTACACTTGCTTTTTAGCGAAGCCTCGTTGTTTGTTCGCTT